>NC_060183.1:10479148-10709148 GCF_021184085.1 Oncorhynchus gorbuscha | reverse complement strand
GTCACGTAGTGTGTTGGTGCTGTATGGGGAGGTGCCACGTCCCTCAACCCCCCCCCCCCGCCCTCCCTCCAGAGAAGAGAGAGACGAAACGAGACGAGAGCAGAAAGGCTTGATTCATACCACCCCCCCCGCCCTCCCTCCAGAGAAGAGAGAGACGAAACGAGACGAGAGCAGAAAGGCTTGATTCATACCACCCCCCCCCCCCCCACCCTCCTTTTATAAATCAGAGCAGCTGGATTCAGACTGGCTTTGTTGACACCAGTAGAGAAGAGCTTTAGCAGCTTTGCAATTCAAATGCTTTGTGTAAAGAAAACAACGTGCGCTATTTTCCGCCATGCGTATCACTGTAGGCACAATGGGGATCTAATGGCTCTGATGTCGGGTCCCTCTGTCAGCCAATGCTGTGACCTATAGGGTGACGTCCCCACAGACAGGATCCTCAGATCTCTAATGCTGTGTATAATGTCCTGTCTTCACCCTGACCTAGGGAGTAGGAGAAGGCCCGTATGCACAGATCTAGGACCAGCTCATCCTCGCCAACACTGGGGAGAACACCAAACAGCTGACCTTAGATCAGCAGAGCGATTTACATCCTCCTATGTCACAAAGCAAGATTAGTTTAGCTGTGGCTGGCTCTTCTCCATCAATACAATCATGCCCGCCATTACACCACCCCCCCCCACAAGGCTAAGACTTTCATTGGGCAAAGTGATCTGAGTAATTACTGCTCAGAGCCTGAGAGAGAACCACATCAAGATGTTTTGGTGGTGGTTGGTGGAACTGAAAGGTTGGCTTGCCCCCTGGTGGTGATGTATGTGTGTAATACATATAGGGCAGGGTAGCCGAGTGGTTAGAGCGTGGGTCTAGTAACCGGAAGGTTGCAAGTTCAAACCGCTGAGCTGACAAGGTACAAATCTGTCGTTCTGCCCCTGACCAGGCAGTTAACCCACTGTTCCTAGGCCGTCATTGAAAATAACAATTTGTTCTTAACTGACTTGCCTAGTTTAAAAAAGACTAATACTCAAACGTGACATTAAATATTGTCTGCTCTGCTGCAGTCCTGGGGGGTAATTCAGGGGATGTGAATGATGCTCAATAGCGTGATTCACTGCTACTCAATTGGCCCTCAGGCAACACAGCTACAACGTAATGCATGACTTTCTTGCATAACAGTGTATGTGTAGGCCTGTTATATCTGAGTGTTGATTCTAGTGGGGTTAACACCAGTGTTATATCTGAGTGTTGATTCTAGTGGGGTTAACACCAGTGTTATATCTGAGTGTTGATTCTAGTGGGGTTAACACCAGTGTTATATCTGAGTGTTGATTCTAGTGGGGTTAACACCAGTGTTATATCTGAGTGTTGATTCTAGTGGGGTTAACACCAGTGTTATATCTGAGTGTTGATTCTAGTGGGGTTAACACCAGTGTTATATCTGAGTGTTGATTCTAGTGGGGTTAACACCAGTGTTATATCTGAGTGTTGATTCTAGTGGGGTTAACACCAGTGTTATATCTGAGTGTTGATTCTAGTGGGGTTAACACCAGTGTTATATCTGAGTGTTGATTCTAGTGGGGTTAACACCAGTGTTATATCTGAGTGTTGATTCTAGTGGGGTTAACACCAGTGTTATATCTGAGTGTTGATTCTAGTAGGGTTAACACCAGTGTTATATCTGAGTGTTGATTCTAGTGGGGTTAACACCAGTGTTATATCTGAGTGTTGATTCTAGTGGGGTTAACACCAGTGGGTTTGAAATGTAGTATGGCTATATGTCATCTACTGTCATTAAGACTTGGTCAAGGCTACATGACTGAAAGCAACAACAATGTGTCTGTGACTAGCAAACACAGTCATAGGTGTTACTGGTAACTCAAACATTCACTGGGAAATCAATATAGAAAATAAGGCTTCACACCCTACAGTGTTAAAACAACACCCCAAAAACAAGTTACTGTAACACCATAGTTGTTCATTCTCTAACACCGAGAAAGTGTAACAGCATCAATTCATAGAAAGTGTTAATTTAAGTCGGAGTTAGGGACCAACGCTCTCAGGGTGTTAGTCTATCAGCACTTTTGAAAAGTGTTAGTTGAACACATTTCATTTCTAACAAAGTGTTCAAATGTAAAACCGTCTGTGTAAAAATTCTGATCTCAAATCTGCTGTGCCTCCCGTTTGTAATAGTGTTAGGAAAGGAGGAAGAGGGAGAGACAATTGAGACATCTGCTACGTCTGTAAACTACACATTCTCTCCTCTAGCGGTTCTTGGAACAGGATAGGAAGGGGGATTGAGAGAGAGCGAGAGGTGGGAGTAACAGAGACAGAATCACAACCCTGTTTTAAAAACCCCAACAGACCCGTTTCCGTTTCACACTGCCGTGTGAGGGTGATGCGCGCAAGGTTGGTGGCAGAACATCAACCTCTTAGAGTGAAGGCAAAAAAAAACATCTATCTATTTACGTGTTGCTTATGAGTACATTTCACACTACTTTGGCATTATAATTGGAATCATATGAATGTCCTGCTTAATATAATGTTTGTGTCATCATCGCAAATCTACTGCATTATACTTAAGAGACAGTTCACCACCAACCTGTAAAATGGCTCTTTGGCTAGCTTTTGCTACAGCCTATGTCAATGAGCGTTAGCATTCTAGCTAACAACTGATGCATTCAAAATAGTTATTTTGCAAAGATCACAACCAAATACTCTTAGAGACTGTTCAAGCTGGAATCAAACCATCAGTGTAGGCGTACAAGAACATCCCCCCCAAAAAGTGATTTTGTTTAGAGGAAATAGAACTGTAAATCTGGTCGATGTTGAACGGGCGCAGATGGCCATGGCTTTATTACTGCAGCCAAAAGTCTCGCGCATCTGTGCATGACGTCAGTGTGTCGTGTACTGGAAAGGAGTCTCTATAAGAAACAATAATTGGCCAATTCACACGGCATGGTTTTAAAACAGTGTTCGAGTCTCTTGACTTTATGTGTCATTTTGATTAATCTGTAGCCAAGAAAAAAATTAATATATTTAGCGTGCTTCATCGGTTAACGTCACAGCTCTTTCCTCATTCAGAATCTGAAGGAAGATGAGCTCACGTTATTCCAGAGGCGGGCGGACAGCGAAATTGCGTGTGTGTCTGATTGTGTAGCCAGCTGGTAGGCACGTCTTTGCTGGGTTCCAGGACAAGGCGGATGGTGGTATCCGTGTCTCGATGCTAGGAATGGAGGAATTTGTCACCGACGAGGAAGAGCCATGGTACGACCAGCAAGATCTCGAATCGGGTAAGTAACGACGCATATGAGAACGCCGTTTGCAGCCAACCGCATCCCGTATGTCAATGCACCGGGTAGCGGTTCGTTATTGGCGAGCTCAGATGTTCTTCCCAAACAAAGGCCTTTATGATCGAAGGCTTCTAGAGATCAGTTTGCGAAGGTACATTTGTCCGTGCATCTTGACAAATAGTAATGGCACTGCTCTTCGAAATTTGCAGCCGCAGTTTAATGTTTAGCTTCTTTCTGACATCAAATTGTTGAAGGTATTCCTAGGGCCTTTCTGACGTGGATTGGGGAAATCATTTCTCTGCTGTTGTCACAATATTGCAAGTAAAAAATCAAATACTCTGCAGTGGTCTGTTGGTGATTGCAAACAATGGTTTATAATCTTACTATCTAATAAATTAACCATAAATAGAAGTTAGGAGATTTCGGCTGTCATCAATACAATACAATTGTTCTTTACAGGTTGCAATAATGATTAGGGATCACTTAACCTTGTTAATGCAGGCAATTGGGTTTTTGTTGCTTTCCTCATTCAAGCATTACATATGATGTTTTCCTTTTAGAATGTGGTGACTTTCAAGGCCTGTAGACTGTCATGTCCATGTGCCCATCATTTAATAAGAACTGAACGTGTCAGTTGAACATAATCAATGAGAAAGAGATTGGTTGAGACAAAGAGCATACATGGGCCAAAGGAAAGGCCATGAAACATGCTTGATTTGCAGACTTGCAGATCCACCAGAATAGTTAATGAGCCAGAGATTATTTCGGTGCCCACATCATTTTCCCACAATGCAGCATAATTCACAGTATGCGGCTGTAAATATACAGGGTAATACAGTATTTACTGTAAAATTGTATTGTACAATTTTACAGCAGTGTAGCGGAGCACCATTGAGCCCTGATAATACATTGCTCTTTACAGTACTGTACTGTAATATATAATTACAGTAGCTAACTGTGAATGTGTTGCTGTAAATTTACAGCCATTTGTTAGTGTTCTGTTTTAAGTCATTAGGCTATTCCCCAAATATATATTTTTTGCAATAGATTAGTCAACTACGATCCAGGACTTGTGCATCACTTTCGTTCCACATTCATTCTATGGGACCATATATGATATTTACATAAAGATAACCTTCTTGACCTGGGCCATATAGATTGTGTGAACACCATCATTCAGCGGATCTGCTATTAGTCTGAATTCAATTCCTATTTATTATGTATCCCCATTAGTTCCTGCCAAGGCAGCAGCTACTCTTGCTGGGGTTTTTGTTATGGATCCCCATTAGTTCCTGCCAAGGCAGCAGCTACTCTTCCTGGGGTTTATTATGGATCCCCATTAGTTCCTGCCAAGGCAGCAGCCACTCTTCCTGGGGTTTGTTATGGATTCCCATTAGTTCCTGCCAAGGCAGCAGCTACTCTTCCTGGGGTTTGTTATGGATTCCCATTAGTTCCTGCCAAGGCAGCAGCTACTCTTCCTGGGGTTTGTTATGGATTCCCATTAGTTCCTGCCAAGGCAGCAGCTACTCTTCCTGGGGTTTGTTATGGATCCCCATTAGTTCCTGCCAAGGCAGCAGCTACTCTTCCTGGGGTTTGTTATTGATTCCCATTAGTTCCTGCCAAGGCAGCAGCTACTCTTGCTGGGGTTTATTATGGATCCCCATTAGTTCCTGCCAAGGCAGCAGCTACTCTTCCTGGGGTTTGTTATGGATCCCCATTAGTTCCTGCCAAGGCAGCAGCTACTCTTCCTGGGGTTTGTTATGGATCCCCATTAGTTCCTGCCAAGGCAGCAGCTACTCTTCCTGGGGTTTATTATGGATCCCCATTAGTTCCTGCCAAGGCAGCAGCTACTCTTCCTGGGGTTTGTTATGGATTCCCATTAGTTCCTGCCAAGGCAGCAGCTACTCTTCCTGGGGTTTGTTATGGATTCCCATTAGTTCCTGCCAAGGCAGCAGCTACTCTTGCTGGGGTTTATTATGGATCCCCATTAGTTCCTGCCAAGGCAGCAGCTACTCTTCCTGGGGTTTGTTATGGATCCCCATTAGTTCCTGCCAAGGCAGCAGCTACTCTTCCTGGGGTTTGTTATGGATTCCCATTAGTTCCTGCCAAGGCAGCAGCTACTCTTCCTGGGGTTCAAACACATAAAGACAACTTATATTACACATAAAACAAAATATGAAACAGTACATCATTAAATGCATATCCCAAGCTGCTGATAATGTATCTGCTGAGCTGTAGCCTTGTCAAACAACTATTTCATATCTCTCCCCTCTTCCTCACTACATTGCTCTTTTTCTCTTTGCCTTGCTCCCTGCCTCTCTCTCGCTCCCTGCCTCTCTCTCGCTCCCTGCCTCTCTCTCGCTCCCTGCCTCTCTCTCGCTCCCTGCCTCTCTCTCGCTCCCTGCCTCTCTCTCGCTCCCTGCCTCTCTCTCGCTTCCCTCTCTCTCGCTTCCCTCTCTCCTGCCTCTCTCTCGCTTCCCTCTCTCCTGCCTCTCTGTCGCTTCCCTCGATCCCTGCCTCTCGCTTCCCTCTCTCCTGCCTCTCTCTCGCTTCCCTCGATCCCTGCCTCTCGCTTCCCTCGATCCCTGCCTTTCGCTTCCCTCGCTCCCTGCCTCTCGCTTCCCTCGATCCCTGCCTCTCGCTTCCCTCGATCCCTGCCTCTCGCTTCCCTCGCTCCCTGCCTCTCGCTTCCCTCGCTCCCTGCCTCTCGCTTCCCTCGCTCCCTGCCTCTCGCTTCCCTCGCTCCCTGCCTCTCGCTTCCCTCGCTCCCTGCCTCTCGCTTCCGTGCCGTGCATCACTCATTCCTAATCTCTGTATCACTTCATCTCTTTGTTCTAATTATTAGGATATCTGCCACAGGCTGAGAGCAGATGATGCATTTGTATTTGAGTCATTTAGCAGAAGCTCTTTTCCAGAGCAACATACATGAGCAATTTAGAATTAAGTGCCTTGCTCAAGGCCACATCGACAGAGTAGTTAACTAGTTGGCTCGGGGATTCGAACTAGGTAATGCTTTGACCCTGCTCTTGATCTGGTCATATACACACACACACACACACACACACACACACACACACACACACACACACACACACACACACACACACACACACACACACACACACACACACACACACACACACACACACACACACACACACACACACACACACTACACCAGTGGAGGCTGCTGAGGGGAGGACGGCTCATAATAATGTCTGGAATGGCATCAAACCCTGTTTACCATTCCACTTACTCTGCTCCGGCCAATTATTAAAATATTTGTATTTATTTGACATTTTATTTAACTAGGCAAGTCATTTAAGAACAAATTCTTATTTACAATGGCGGCCTACTCCGGCCGAAACCTGGACAACGCTGGGCCAATGCGCCCTACAGGACTCCTGGATGTGATACAGCCTGGATTACCATGAGACTGTCCTCCCCAAATAAGGTGCCACCAGCCTCCTGTGCACACTATACACACACACAATATACACACACACACACACACTATATACATACACTATACACACATGTACACATGGATTTTCTACTGTATATATGTGGTGGAGTAGGGGCCTGAGGGCACACAGTCTGTGAATGTATTGTAATGTTTTTAACATTGTATAAACTGCCTTCATTTGGCTGGACCCCACGAAGAGTAGCTTATGAGAGCGGGCAGGAGGGGCAACGGAGTGTGTGGACACATCTGTAGATGTAGATGAAGATATAAATAGGATATGAGGATATAAATAAAGGCTGATGTATCTCCACTTTATTCAGAAAGAAGAAGAAGAGTGAGGGAAAGGGAGAAAGACAGTAGAAGATCAAAGGAGGAAGACAGGATGAGACATGAAAGAGAGGAGAAAGATCAGAAGAGAACAAGCCCCAATTCTCTCTTTCATTCTCTGCACCCAGCCTTCCTCTCTGCGCCCAGCCTTCCTCTCTGCGCCCAGCCTTCCTCTCTGCGCCCAGCCTTCCTCTCTGCGCCCAGCCTTCCTCTCTGCGCCCAGCCTTCCTCTCTGCGCCCAGCCTTCCTCTCTGCGCCCAGCCTTCCTCTCTGCGCCCAGCCTTCCTCTCTGCGCCCAGCCTTCCTCTCTGCGCCCAGCCTTCCTCTCTGCGCCCAGCCTTCCTCTCTTCACATCTCTCTGGTGCATCCTGTTTTCATCAGAGGTGCTATTTATTCAGAAGGTTTGGCAGATTGAGATGTGTTAGTAATCAGATGAAGAAGAGAACTTCCATGCTTTAGCATCAAAGCAGGCATTTACTGATGCAATGAGGCAACCTGCTGTTCTTTACCGTGAGGGATCAGCAAACGTGTTCCATCTACAATACAGACGCAGACATTTCCATGCACTCTATAAACACAACGCGAGGAGAAAAACACATCCACGATCATGCTTGGAATCCTTTGTAAAAACAGACCCAAGGCTGGCTCTAGACCAAACTCTGAGCTGAAGCTATGTGCCCAGACCAGCTGTTGGGACCTGATTGGTGAGCAGAGCTGGACTTCACATCTAATGACCGGGTTGTAAACGCCGCCTACCTGCTGTTATTACAGCTTTACCATCTCTTCAACAACCACCTCTCTACATCTCCAGACACACACTTTCCTTCCTTGTTATCCTGCAGATAACAATTTGCGGATGCATCATTTCTACACAGAATTTGAGCTTACTATGGGATTGACTGAAGACTGCAGGTGAAGTCGTACTGAAGGGAGGTCTGCTTCACAGCTTTTCTGCAGACAAGGAAAGTAGGGAGGAGAGAAGGAGGACAAAACAGGGAGAGGTCCTGTTTTCCATATTCCTGTGAATCCTATGGGAGATGTGTATCTATAAAAACAAGACACTGCTCAGAAAGGCTGGGCACATTCCAAACCAGGGGTGTTTCCTTTCACGTGTGCACACACGCACACACACACATGCGAACGCACACACACAAACACACATGCGAACGCACACACGCAAACATACATGCGAACGCACACCGGTTACAGTCGTATTACATGTATTTCTGCAGCCAACAGTTCTGTGTCGTTTCAATGTTTGACTCCCCAGCACTAAGCCCCATCTGATCTGATTACAGGGCTCAGAGACAGTGGCTCTGATACCCAGACTGTACTGTTTGTGTGTGTGTGTGTGTGTGTGTGTGTGTGTGTGTCAGTTGGTTGTGACAGGAGTGTGAATCTTCCCCTGAGGACAATATGTCAGTATATCTGACACTGCTAAAACATCACAAAAGAAAACCATAGAATTGGCCTGATAGCCGATGCAGGAAATGCACACAATCCATTCCATTATGTGTCAGTCACTGGGTCTGGGTGGTGATGTCGTCCTTCATGGGGAAGTTGACTTCCTGGTGTCCTTGTTTGGAGACAGTGGTCTGTGGAGGGTATTGATTAGGATGTTTAATGTTGCAGAGAAACGCAGTGCTCACCTCGCTCTCTGTCCCTCTCGTCTCGCTCTCTGTCCCTCTCGTCTCGCTCTCTGTCCCTCTCGTCTCGCTCTCTGTCCCTCTCGTCTCGCTCTCTGTCCCTCTCGTCTCGCTCTCTGTCCCTCTCGTCTCGCTTTCTCTCGCTCTCTGTCTCGTCTCTCATTCCCCTCTGAACACCCACTGTGGGACTCAACCCCCTGTCGTAACATTTGCTATCATTAAATGTGAAGACTGTTTATATTTATCAAATCAATTCTCTATGTGTAATTATTATGTAATTAAACTAATCATGGAATCGTAATTAACTAGGAAGTCGGGGCACCAGGGGAAAATTGTTGTATAGAGTTTCAATTTCCCAAATATAACTCTTCAGATATTTTATTATCGATTACAGTTTTCTATTAATGTATTGTTACCTCATCAGTCTCATTACTAAACGTCACAAACCCTAACAGATCATGAATCAGCGATTTTACAAATTGTCTTAATTATATATTTACTAACTAACTAACTAATCACTCACAGAATTACATAAACACACACATAAATAGGTCATACATTGGTTACTGACATGATAGGAAAGTCCCTAGTGGACTAAACTGATATGACTGCTTGGTAGACAAAGGAAAGGGGGTGGGGACAGTTCAAGAGCGGGAAACTCTGAGAAGATTCACAAAAATACAGTTGATAACTACACTCATGAAATGCTAATACGTTGAACATGAACAACTGCTCATTAGAAAATAAATAGCAATTTACATATTTACGAGCGTAAGCCTT
Organism: Oncorhynchus gorbuscha; assembly: GCF_021184085.1. Classification (NCBI taxonomy): domain Eukaryota; kingdom Metazoa; phylum Chordata; class Actinopteri; order Salmoniformes; family Salmonidae; genus Oncorhynchus; species Oncorhynchus gorbuscha. The sequence continues at coordinate 10,699,642 of NC_060183.1, read as the reverse complement.
TGTCTCTCTCTGTGATCGCCAGTCCGTCTACTGGATAATAGTCAGTTGACGGAAAGCCTCTGGTTTGTCCACTAGAGATCAAAGTCTGTCGTAGTTGTAGGTTGTTATAATGGATACGTCAGAGTGCCATTCGGGAAATATTCTTAGATCGGATGTGTTTACCAGACTAAAGAATTTCAACAGCTGCAGACTGAATAATTGGTCTTTGGTTTGTAGATTTTGTCACCATTTCAGCGTGGGGGATGATCTCTACGTTCTCTGGTCTTGTCCTTTGGTAGAGTTGTAGTTTGAACCACTTCACACACCAGCATCACCCGGCGTGTTTTGGTTAGGAGTCGTAGCCATTTCAACGTAGGTACCCTGCCCCGGCGTTATCTTGACTAAATGTACATATTGCCACGAGTCCTTTTTATTAGAAAAGGGGGCGTTCCATGACGTTGATGTAAATGTCTGCTCACGGGGTGTGGTTAAAACTTTAAATGAAAACCATGATCTTGTTTAGAAGGCTAACATCACATTTCATCTTCTCACAAATAGTTTTTAATATCTGATGATATATTTTATACAACATTTAGATGTAAACCCCATAATTGAGAAGTGGAACACAACCAAAGACACAGTAATGTGTGTTCCCTGTCCTTCATGAGATCACCAATGAAACAAACTCGACATGACTGTCCCTTAAGTGTCCACGGACCACTCCAACTGCTTGGAATACAGAAATGATGTTCAATTATTCAACTTTTTGATGTCCAAGTGTCTCTCTCTCTCTCTGTGTGTTCCACAGTTACATTCCAATCTCCTACTTAACCCAGAGTTATTTTACGACGTCATAAAGCGTCCCCCTCTTCCTCTGCAGGAGAGAGAGAGGACCCACTGTGGGACTCGTCCCCCTCTTCCTCTGCAGGAGAGAGAGAGGACCCACTGCAACCTCCTTCAGATCTTCACGGGAGAGTTATGACACCACTCTGAACACCCACTGTGGGACTCGTCCCCCTCTTCCTCTGCAGGAGAGAGAGAGGACCCACTGCAACCTCCTTCAGATCTTCACGGGAGAGTTATGACACCACTCTGAACACCCACTGTGGGACTCGTCCCCCTCTCACTGTGGGACTCGTCCCCCCTCTCACTGTGGGACTCGTCCCCCTCTTCCTCTGCAGGAGAGAGAGAGGACCCACTGCAACCTCCTTCAGATCTTCACGGGAGAGTTATGACACCACTCTGAACACCCACTGTGGGACTCGTCCCCCTCTCACTGTGGGACTCGTCCCCCTCTCACTGTGGGACTCGTCCCCCCTCTCACTGTGGGACTCGTCCCCCCTCTCACTGTGGGACTCGTCCCCCCTCTCACTGTGGGACTCGTCCCCCCTCTCACTGTGGGACTCGTCCCCCTCTCACTGTGGGACTCGTCCCCCCTCTCACTGTGGGACTCGTCCCCCTCTGTTATACACGGTCCCTTGTCCCATTCTAATAGGACCTATTCTGTTATACACGGTCCCTTGTCCTATTCTAATAGGACCTATTCTGTTATACACGGTCCCTTAGTCCCATTCTAATAGGCCCTATTCTGTTATACACTGTCCCTTGTCCCATTCTAATAGGCCCTATTCTGTTATACACTGTCCCTTGTCCCATTCTAATAGGACCTATTCTGTTATACACGGTCCCTTAGTCCCATTCTAATAGGACCTATTCTGTTATACACGGTCCCTTAGTCCCATTCTAATAGGCCCTATTCTGTTATACACTGTCCCTTGTCCCATTCTAATAGGACCTATTCTGTTATACACGGTCCCTTAGTCCCACTCTAATAGGCCCTATTCTGTTATACACGGTCCCTTGTCCCATTCTAATGGAGCAGTGGGACAGCACTGAATCCACAGAACTAGAATCAGATTCTATGACTGGGAGCAGCCTCCTCGTTGTTAGCGAGTCAGATTCTACGACTGGGAGCAGCCTCCTCGTTGTTAGCGAGTCAGATTCTACGACTGGGAGCAGCCTCCTCGTTGTTAGCGAGTCAGATTCTACGACTGGGAGCAGCCTCCTCGTTGTTAGCGAGTCAGATTCTACGACTGGGAGCAGATTCTAGTCAGATTCTATGACTGGGAGCAGCCTCCTCGTTGTTAGCGAGTCAGATTCTATGACTGGGAGCAGCCTCCTCGTTGTTAGCGAGTCAGATTCTATGACTCGGAGCAGCCTCCTCGTCGTTAGCGAGTTTAACCCTTTGAGGAGTGACTTCTCAGTGTTCTCTTCCTGAACGTTCAATCGTTTCGTGAGGATTGGATCGGCCATAGAATTGAAATTGGAATGGAAATTAAGCAGTCGTGAAATAGGAATTGGTTAAGTAACATTCAACGTAGGGTTGAATGTGCTGTGCATAGTGCCGGAAGGGTCAACACCCATTCACAGATACCTGTGTAGTAGCAGAGGCCCCACAGGAGTTAATTAGCTGTGAGTGCAGCAGGCAGGTCTATGTATAAGCCCATGTCAGAGAGGAGCTGGTAGCAGCCTGCTTTTCTCCTCATTAGTTTAATTGAGGGAAGACGACAAGACAGGACAATAAGAAAGAGGAGACCGCATGGTTGAAAAGCAAGCACTGGAACAGCATTGTGTGGGTGTGAGCGTGAGCTTGCCATCTCTCCTGTCTGTTCTTTCTGTTTCTGAGCTCTCTTCAAAACAACCAACATACTGTGTTCTCTCTCGTTGAAGATCAGATTCTGATTAGAATGAACTCTGATTATCGAATAACTGAAGTGTTGATCAGTGATCCCATTGTTCATCACACTCAACCTCCAGGGTTTTTACTGTCAGCTCAGTCTCTACAATGAGAGTGATGGTGTTTCCATTGAGCTGTTGTGTGTTTTCCCTTCTCAGATTTGACCACTGGTCCCAAAACGCAAAACATATCTCGCTGCTGTGTCAGACCTGAAAATAAAGACGATGAATCCGACTGATTCACTCTGAAGGCAGAATACAGTCCCTTCCACTTCTGTTCGACCCCTAAGAGAGAGAGAGAAGTATTCTGGTCTAGACTTATTGTTAGTGTCTTGTATTGCTTCACTCCTAGAACAGTGTTCTTCATTCCTGTTCCAGGGTGTACATGTCTACGAGCTTTTGTTTGAGGCCACACTCTGCTTGCATGTGAATAAAATTCTTAATCTGACAGCATCTTCATATCCTGTCACTTTCTACTTTAGACATTAGCATCCCCTCCGCCTTGCTGCAGAGAGACACACTGCATAATATATAGACTCTGTGGAGAAGCGGTGTTTTGTCTTCTGATGATCTTGGCAGACATTGCAGATCTTCACTGACTGAGATACAAGGGTCAAAGATCGCAGATCTTCACTGACTGAGATACGAGGGTCAAAGATCGCAGATCTTCACTGACTGAGATACGAGGGTCAAAGATCGCAGATCTTCACTGACTGAGATACGAGGGTCAAAGATCGCAGATCTTCACTGACTGAGATGACTGAGAGGGTCAAAGATCGCAGATCTTCACTGACTGAGATACGAGGGTCAAAGATCGCAGATCTTCACTGACTGAGATACGAGGGTCAAAGATCGCAGATCTTCACTGACTGAGATACGAGGGTCAAAGATCGCAGATCTTCACTGACTGAGATACGAGGGTCAAAGATCGCAGATCTTCACTGACTGAGATACGAGGGTCAAAGATCGCAGATCTTCACTGACTGAGATACGAGGGTCAAAGATCGCAGATCTTCACTGACTGAGATACGAGGGTCAAAGATCGCAGATCTTCACTGACTGAGATACGAGGGTCAAAGATCGCAGATCTTCACTGACTGAGATACGAGGGTCAAAGATCGCAGATCTTCACTGACTGAGATCTTCACTGACTGAGAGGGTCAAAGATCGCAGATCTTCACTGACTGAGATACGAGGGTCAAAGATCGCAGATCTTCACTGACTGAGATACGAGGGTCAAAGATCGCAGATCTTCACTGACTGAGATACGAGGGTCAAAGATCGCAGATCTTCACTGACTGAGATACGAGGGTCAAAGATGGCAGATCTTCACTGACTGAGATACCTTTTCTTTCTAGTGTTGTCTCTCTCTCTCTCTCCCCCCCTTTGTCTCACTCTCTTTTTCTCCAAAATGAGCTTGTTCATCTATGTGTATCTCAGGGAGGAATGAAAGTGGAATATGATATTATTTGGTTAAAAAAATGAACTCTTTCATATTAAATTGCGATCTTGTCTCGTCATCCCCAACAGAGGGCGAAGGTCTCGTCATGTGTCTTACGAAGCATGACCCGCCAAGCCCACTCTGCTTCTTAACACCCGCACACTTAACCCATAAGCCAGCTACACCTCTGCATCGTAGGAAACACTGTTCAACTGACAACAGACACCGGCCCGCCACAAGCAGTTGCTAGAGCGCGATGAGCCAAGTAAAAAACCCCAGCCAAACCCTCCCCTAACCCGGACAACAGCTGGGCCAATTGTGAGTCGCCTTGTAGGACTCCCAGTCACAGCCGGTTGTGAATACCAGGTTGTAGTGACGCCGCAACACGACGATGCAGTGCCTTAGGTCTCCCGAGTGGTGCAGAGGTCAAAGGTGGAATGTTTTAATGTTCTGTTTGCAGATGCTTTCAGAAACCTGTGGAACTTAGAACTGTGATGTATTCCAAATTATAAACTGGGTGGTTTGAGCCCTGAATGCTGATTGGCTGACAGCTGTGGTATATCAGACCGTATACTACATGTATGACAAAACAGTTATTTTTACTGCTCTATTTACGTTGGTAAACAGTTTATAATAGCTATAAGGCACCTCAGGGGTTTGTGATGGCCAATATACCACGGCTGTATCCAGGCATGCCGAGGTTGCGTCATGCATAAGAACAGCCCTTAGCCGTGGTATATTGGCCGTATACCACACCTCCTCTGGCATTATTGCTTAAGTGAATCATCATGTTACAGTATGAACAACGCTTTCTACTGTGGTTGTCATAGGGACGAGTACAGACTATTTTTAGTATCTTCACTGACATCACTCACATCTTTGGACCAGCAAAACCTGTTCCTGACGCTCTCTTATTTACAGTTTGTTACAGCTTGTTGCTCTCAAAATGTAAAATCTCTTTCTCTCCCTCCAACCGATCTTCTTCTCCGTCTGCCATGGCCCTCTCCCATCTCTAATCTCTCTATCCCATCTCCTCTCTCCCCTCCCATCCCCCTCTCTCTCCACACTTACACCCCCCCCCTCCATCTCTCTCCCCCCCTCCCTCTTTCTATCTCAATTTCAATTTAAGGGCTTTATTGGCATGGAAAACGTGTTTGCAAAAGCAAGTTAAATAGATAATAAACAAAAGTGAAATAACCAATAAAAAAATTAACAGTAAACATGATACTCAAAAAAGTTCCAAAATAATTGACATTTCAAATGTCATGTGCAAATAGTTCAAAAGTACAAAAGGGAAAATAAATAAACATAAATGTGGGTTGTATTTACAATGGTGTTTGTTCTTCACTGGTTGCCCTTTTCTTGTGGCAACAGGTCACACATCTTGCTGCTGTGATGGCACACTGTGGAATTTCACCCAGTAGATATGGGAGTTTATCAAAATCGGGTTTGTTTTCGAATTCTTTGGATCTGTGTAATCTGAGGGAAATATGTGTCTCTAATATGGTCATACATTTGGCAGGAAGTTAGGAAGTGCAGCTCAGTTTCCACCTCATTTTGTGGGCAGTGTGCACATAGCCTGTCTTCTCTTGAGAGCCAGGTCTGCCTACGGCGGTCAGTCACAGTGGTCAAGTATTCTGCCACTGTGTATTCTTTGTTTGGGGCCAAATAGCATTCTAGTTTGCTCATTTTTTTTGTTAATTCTTTCCAATGTGTCAAATAATTATATTTTTGTTTTTATCTCTCCTTCTTTCCCTCCCTCCCTCCCTCCCTCCCTCCAACTCTCTCTCTAGACCTCCACCTGGCAGCAGAGCTTGGGAAGACTCTGTTGGAGAGGAACAAGGAGCTGGAGGATTCTCTACAGCAGATATACATCACCAATGAGGAGCAGGTGCAGGAGATTGAGGTAGGAGGGCCAAGTCTCAAAAGCTCCATGGATGCATATCAATAGTCTAAAGTCTACCCACATCGAGGGGTTGGAACCAAAATTATTTTCCAATTGTTTCTTTCTGCACAAAACCAATCTTTTTTTTTCAATCCGTTCCTCAGCAAAATAAAGTTTTGAACCGGTTCAAACCCCGACACAATTTCCCTTCGGTTTCCTTTTTAACCTCGGAAATCATTATTTTTATTTTGACATTTTAGCGCGACATTAAATGTCTTCACCCATGGCTAGAGCAGCTTGTCATGGAGCGGGCAAGCTATGTACAATTTTGCGGGTGAGGAGAGCACTGGGCATGAAGCGCTGGGCATCTTGTGATGACGTGCATTATCTGAATTAGGCCCACATAATTATACCTACAGAGGAGCGGCTTCTATGAAAGAACTTTGAATGTCTTTGAACTTCAGAGAGTTGGCTTCACTAACGTTGGACCAGAGCTAGCCCTTGATCTTGACTCTTCGAGCTTCTACTTCTAAAAATGCACCTTTTCCAGAAACAAGTCTCCCACTGTTGCCTCTTGCTATAGACCTCCCTCTGCCCCCAGCTGTGCCCTCGATACCGTATGTGAATTGATTGCCCCCCAATCTATCTTCCGAGCTCGTGCTACTAGGTGACCTAAACTGGGACATGCTTAACACCCCGGCCATCCTACAATCTAAGCTTGATGCTCTTAATCTCACACAAATTATCAATGAACCTACCAGGTACAACCCCAAATCTGTAAACACGGGCACCCTCATAGATATCATCCTAACTAACTCACCCTCCAAATACACCTCTGCTGTTTTCAATCAAGATCTCAGCGATCACTGCCTCATTGCCTGCATCCGTAATGGGTCTGCGACCAAACAACCACCCCTCATCACTGTCAAACGCTCCCTAAAACACTTCTGCAAGCAGGCCTTTCTAATTGACCTTACCGGGGTATCCTGGAATGACATTGACCTCATCCCGTCAGTAGATGATGCCTGGTTATTCTTTAAAAGTGCCTTCCTCACCATCTTAAATAAGCATGCCCCATTCAAAAAATGTAGAACTAGGAATAGATATATATAGTCCTTGGTTCACTCCAGACCTGTCTGCCCTTGACCAGCACAAAAACATCCTGTGACATTCTGCATTAGCATCGAATAGCCCCCGTGATATGCAACTTTTCAGGGAAGTTAGGATACACAGGCAGTTTGAAAAATCTAGCCTTAGCTGTCCTAACAGAAATTTGCATCCTGTAGTACAAACTCAAAAAAGTTCTGGGACACTGTAAAGTCCGTGGAGAATAAGAACACCTCCACCAAGCTGCCCACTGCACTGAAGATAGGAAACAGTGTCACCACTGATAAATCCACTATAATTGAGAATTTCAATATGCATTTCTCTACGGCTGGCCATGCTTTCCACCTGGCTACCCCTACCCTGGTCAACTGCCCGGCACCCTCCACAGCAACACGCCAAAGCCCCCACCATTTCTCCTTCACCCAAATCCAGATAGATGATGTTCTGAAAGAGCTGCAAAATCTGGACCCCTACAAATCAGCCGGGCTAGATGATCTGCCGAAATTGTTGCAACCCCTATTACTAGCCTGTTCAACCTCTCTTTCTTATTGTCTGAGATTCCCAAAGATTGGAAAGCTACCGTGGTCATCCCCCTCTTTAAAGGGGGAGACACTCTAGACCCAAACTGCTACAGACCAAGTTAACAAACAGATTACTGACAATTTCGAATCCCACCGTACCTTCTCCGCTATGCAATCTGGTTTCAGAGCTGGTCATGGGTGCACCTCAGCCATACTCAAGGTCCTAAACGACATCATAACCGCCATCGATAAGAGACATTACTGTGCAGCCGTATTCATCGACCTGGCCAATGCTTTCTACTCTGTCAATCACCACATTCTTATTGGCAGACTCGACAGCCTTGGTTTCTCAAATGATTGCCTCGCCTGGTTCACCAACTACTTCTCTGATTGACTTCAGTGTGTCAAATCGGAGGGCCTGCTGTCCGGACCTCTGGCTGTCTCTATGGGGGTGCCACAGGCTTCAATTCTCGGGTTGACTCTATTCTCTGTTATACATCAATGACGTCGCTGATCCACTTCTACGCAGACGACACACTTCTGTATACTTCTGGCCCCTCTTTGGACACTGTTAACTAACCTCCAGACAAGCTTCCATACAACTCTCCTTCCGTGGCCTCCAACTGCTCTTAAATGAAAGTAAGACTAAATGCATGCTCTTCAACCGATTGCTGCCCACACCTGCCCACCCGTCTAACATCACTACTCTGGACAGTTCTGACTTAGAATATGTGGACAACTATAAATACCTAGGTGCCTGGTTAGACTGTAAACTCTCCTTCCAGACTCACATTAAGCATCTCCAATCCAAAATTAGATCTAGAATCAGCTTCCTATATCGCAACAAAGCATCCTTCACTGATGCTGCCAAACATACCCTCGTAAAACTGACCATCCTACCGATCCTCGACTTCGGCGACGTCATCTATAAAATATTCTCCAACACTCTAGTCAACAAATTGGATGCAGTCTATCACAGAGCCATCCGTTTTGTCACCAAAGCCCCATACACTACCCACCAACCTGTACGCTCTCGTTGGTTGGCCCTCGCGTCATACTCGTCGCCAAACCCACTGGCACCAGGTCATCTACAAGTCTCTGCTAGGTAAAGCCCCGCCTTATCTCCGCTCACTGGTCACCATAGCAGCACCCACCCGTAGCACGCGCTCCAGCAGGTATATTTCACTGGTCACCCCCAAAGCCAATTCCTCCATTGGTCGTCTTTCCTTCCAGTTCTCTGCTGCCAATGACTGGAACAAACTGCAAAAATCACTGAAGCTGGAGACTCACATCTCCCTCACTAGCTTTAAGCACCAGCTGTCAGAGCAGCTTACAGATCACTGCACCTGTACATAGCCCATCTGTGAACAGCCCATCTATCTACCTACCTCATCCCCATACAGTATTCATTTATTTATTTTGCTCCTTTGCACCCCAGTATCTCTACTTGCACATTCATCTTCTGCCAATCTACCATTCCAGTGTTTAATTGCTATATTGTAATTACTTCGCCACCATGGCCTATTTATTGCCTTAACTCCCTTATCTTACCTCATTTGCACTCACTGTATATAGACATTTTGTTTTCTTTTGTTCTACTGTATTACTGACTGTATGTTTTGTTTACTCCATGTGTAACTCCGTTGTATGTGTCGAATTGCTTTGCTTTATCTTGGCCAGGTCGCAGTGGTAAATGAGAACTTGTTCTCAACTAGCCTACCTGGTTAAATAAAGGTGAAATAAAACTTCTTTAAAAGAAAAACTAAATAACCTTACACATATTGCCTGCTTAGAGTTTTCCTGAGCTAGGCCAAAGCTAGCTAACAAACTAGCTTGTGTGTGCAGAGTGGCACCAGAATTAAAATAAAAACACGTCTGTAGTTAATAAATCCAATGTGAAACGCGATGACTGTTGTATCCTTAAATAGCATTGAAAAGGTTAATCCATTCTTCTCTCCCTAATTTCTGCCTGTAACGCCAGTAGCTACTGTAGATGATGTATTCTTCGGGGGGAGGGGAAGGCAGCCTACACACACTGGCAAAGATTTCAGGAAGACACTGGAATAAGTTTCATAGTGACAGTGAGGGTTTTGCATAGGCTCTTTGTTGCGTTTTTGTGGGTCTGGAAAAAAAATGCCCAGAACATAAAATACAATTATTAACCTGTTTCCATGCTTTTAAAAATTAAGGTTATGTTCCGGAACAGTATAGATTACTTTTGTTCTTGGTTCTGTTTAATATTTTCTGTTCGCTGAACCGGTTCCAAACCCTGCCCACCTCTCAACAATCTAAACTCTAACATAACCTCTGCCCACATCTCAACTGGGGCGGTAGGTAGCCTAGTGGTTAGAGCGTTGAGCCAGTAACCACAAGGTTGCTGGATTGAATCCCTGAGCTGATGCAGTTAACTCACTGTGCCATGGGTGCTGATTAATGCAGCCCCCCCGCACCTCTCTGATTCAGAGGGTTTGGGTTAAATGCAGAAGACACATTCTACTTGAATACATTCAGTTGGACAACTGACTAGGTATCCCCCCTTTTCCATAACTGTCTAAACTCTAACGTGACCTCTACCCATAAATTAGGTGTAGATTGGATGATGTTGGATTTATTATGGATAAATGAATAAACGATATCCCCATTTTAAATAGAATTGTAACTAAGTAAACTTATACTCTGTTTTATAAGTCATTAACATTATGAGTTCATAAGAAGGGATTGTGTGACACGGACAAGGAGTAATTAAAGTGAATGAACACCATTCCAACTAGGAATAAAACGAATGGGTTGTGGACTGTGAAAACAGATAAGGTCGTTAGCCTATAGTTGACCCTACAGAAACTTGGCTCTGGGGTTTTTAGATAAGGCAGTGAGTGCATTCCTAGGTTTTCTGTTAATTAAAACTGTCAGTTCAGTGGTGATCGATAATGTTGAGGGGTCAAAAGTTATCTGGGAGTGTGTTAGTAAGTTAGAATTAACTTTTCACCTTACTTTGTCCCGGTCGAGAGGAGGGGATTCTGTTAAAGCAATGAAATGACGTCATGATCTGTATATAAACTGATGCATGTGATTAAGTGGTAGCGCGCTCCGAGAATAAATTATATTACCTATTATTGAAAGACTGGTCTGCATCTATTTTATGTAAACAAGAAATCTTACAAATTCTCATCAAATAGATTAAGGGCTTTCAATTGATGAAAGCACATTGTCATCTGTTACTGTAATTTAAATATGCCAATCTACCTGTTGACTGAGTAGAGTTGTAGGAAGTTGGCTCTTCTCTGCTGTGGTGGCTGGCCATAGTGCTGTGGCCTACCTAATGCCTCAGTAACTCTTTGACCCTGCTGGCTGATCCTAATCTAGTGAAATGGTTCACTGAGTTCACGACCAAGGGGTTTTCGAGTAACCAGGGGAGGGAATAGAAGTGTTGCCCTTAACCAGCAATTGCCAGAACATCCATCCCCCTAATGGCTTAGGGGTAGTGGAACATGCCCCTATCTGTTTTAATGTATTGTATGCTTTTGGAAAGGATTCAGACCCCTTGACTTTCTCCACATTTTGTTACGTTAGAGCTTTATTCTAAAATGGATTTAAATTGGGGGTTTTTCCCGCATGAATCTACATACAACACCCCATAATGACAGTGAGAACATTCTGCTCCAGTCATTAGCAGGACCCCCTCCTCCCCAATTAAGGTGCCACTAACCGTGTGTGTGTGTGTGTGTGTGTGTGTGTGTGTGTATATATATTTATTATACAGTATGTCTCTCTCTGTGCAGTACCTGGCTAAGCAGCTGGAGGTGCTGAGGGAAATGAATGAACAGCATGCTAAGGTGTACGAGCAGCTAGATGGGACAGCCAGAGAACTGGAGCTCACCAACCGTACCCTGGTACTGGACAGCAAGGCCTCACAACACAAGATAGAGAGGTGAGCTGGACGGACGCACATCGTCAAACGCACGTACACAAACGCACTAACCCCATGTCTCTCTTCCCTGGTTCTCCCAGGTTGACTGGGACCATCGAGACCCTGCAGACCCAGGTGGAGTCTCTCTCTGGGCAGGTGGAACAGCTCCACTCCCTGGAGCTGCTCAGGGTCCGGAGGGAGAAGAGGGAACGACGCAAAACCATCGCCTCCTTCCCCTGCCTTAGGGAACTCTGCACCGCACCCAAGTGAGGACTCCTAGCAGTCACACTCACGTCTTTGGTTACTGGATCTCAAGGTCCCTAGACTATGTATTGAGCTTGTCTGTCTGTCTGGCAGGTACAAGTAAAGCCGGGTGGACACTACACGATTCTCGGTCCGATTTTAACTGTCCCAGACAAGTTTTTGTGATCGGAGACAAAATCCCCATGTCGTTGCCTACTCGTGGCGGGCGGCCATCACCGAAGCTCGTTTAATGTAAGCGGGTCAGAGACACAATCTGAGAGCTACCGATCCCGTCTCTGAGCCGTACCAGACGTCCCGAGATTCTCAGACGTTTGATTTTATCGGCACAAAATCTGCAATGCTCTTGTAGTGTGAGTGCGGCGATCATCAATAGCCAATGAGAGCTCGCCAGAGAAGAAGCCAGCGAGATGATCACCCAGAATGTGTAGACTCTCCAGCAGGAACCATGACTACTAGTATTAGGTGTTTTGTACTTGCCTTTTAAACCAAAGTGTCAAATCGCAGTTACAAGTTCACAAGCAAATGTTATTCAACAAAACAAATGTTGGCTAAATATTTCAACTCTGCACGGCAGGTGTGAATGTCTGACTGGAAATGTTTGAGGCTGCTTTGTTCTAGCTACGTTAACAATCTAATCACCGTCATTGTTTTTCGTAAGACAGTGTGTTGGTAATCGAAAATCCTCACGACCCAGTAAAGAATCTTTTAGTGTGTGAACCCCTGTCTGCCACATCGTTAAGTTGGCAAGACAAAAACAAACTACAGGAAAGATGTTTGTTTTAATATGAGAGACTCAGCGATGTTAGGATTTCAGCTGATATTGTGTGGAACTGTGTGTCTCTGTCTGTCTGTCTGTCCGTCAGGTATGAGGATGGGTTCGTGGTGGGCCGCTCAGACAGCTTCACCTCAGAGACTAAGCGCCAGCCAGCAGAGGAGGAGAACGAGCGTCTGAGAGAGGCGGTGTCGGCGCTGCGCTCGGCCGTGAGGGCGGAGCGGGGTCGCAGGGAGGGGGCGGAGAGAGAGTGTCACGTCCTCCTGGGAGAGTTCTCTCGTCTGGAGTCACGTGTGCTGGTCAGAATCCTATTTCAACTCCATTTAATATTCATTCCAAAAGGAGTGCCTCTGTTTTTTTTTTATGGTTGCATGTTCTAGTAAGTTGGTTCTATCCAATGAGTGATACTGATACTTGTTCTACTAAGTGTTCAATCCAATGAGTGATACTGATACTTGTTCCTAACTTAAATATAGTAGGGCTCCTAACTCTCCCTCTTTTCTGGAAGAATAAAAAAATATTGAGTGATTGGTTTATTGACTATCTGACTGACTGAGTCATTGATTGATTGACAGGGTGCAGAGAGCTGCCAGGCACGGGTTCGTGAACTAGAGGCAGAGCTCCAGGAACTCCAGCAGCTCCGACGGGCGAGGACCCTCCTCCTGAGCAGCGAAGATGACGGCGTGGGCTTCACCCAGACCCTCCTCAACAACACCCCCGAGACAGACACCCTGGAGGGGGAGGGAGGAGAAGTGGGTGGAGGGTTCAGGGAGGAGGGCGAGGGGGGAGGAGGCTTAGGTGGAGAGTTGTTACCTGCCTCCAGCCCCGTCAGGAAGAGCTGCAGCGACACGGCGCTGAACGCCATCGTGGCCAGGGACGCATCCGGGAGAAGAAGAGGGAGCTACGCGATCCACGCCAACAGCGTCCGTAAGAGAGGGATGTCCATCCTGAGGGAGGTGGACGAGCAGTACCACGCTCTGCTGGAGAAGTATGAGGAGCTGTTAAGGAAGTGCCGGCGCCACGAGGAGTCCCTGTGCCACGCGGGGGTGCAGACCTCGCGGCCCGTCTCCAGGGACCCCTCCATGAAGGACTGTGCCATGGGCCCCACCCCTGCACCCCCGCCCTCCCCCACCCAGTCCCCCTCCACCCCCGAGGTGATGGAGAGCATCAGTAAGCAGGTGGAGGCGGTGGATAAACGACTGGGCCAGAGCACGCCAGAGTACAAAGCTCTGTTCAAGGAGATCTTCTCTCGTATTCAGAAGACCAAGATGGACATCAGAGCCACCAAAGCCAGCAAGTCTGGCAAGTCCAGCAAATAAATTCTGATACTGGATTGGTTTGGTAGTGCAGTGCTTTTTCCATGCTCAAAGCGCTTGAGATTAGAGGAGGAATTTGCCTCGTACTCTACCGATGTGTAGCACTCACGAGTAAGCTTCTGTATGGGGTCTGGTCTCCTGTCTGCTTCACACGAGGCTGCTGAGGGGAGAACGACTCATAATAATGCCTGGGAACGGAGCAAATGTAATGGCATTATACTACTGGAAACCATGTGTTAGATGTATTTGATACCATTACAAATGATTCTGCTCCAGCCATTAGAGCAACAGGACAGTTTTCACAAACCTAAGGAACCTCCTGTGGACTGATTCTGTTACTATAGTTACCGATCAAACAATACGCCACTTAAACCAATCTACTACTAATGCTATTAGCAGCTGCCTAGCTTTGCCAGTGAGATCTAACACAGCTGCCTTTTGCTACCGTTACACAGGTCACACAGGTATGATAACTGTCACCCACAACTTGTTGGACACCACTATTGTCTGGGCTTGATGTACCCAGCTGGTTATACACTCTTGTCCCCTGACGACCAGTTCGTACATTCTCCATTCTCCTACTTAACTCAATTTTAAGGTGGAAGAAAACATACTTTCTTTATGAAACACCATTTTCCACCACCATGCTCGAGTGACTAATGCAACTTCCTGATGTTGCACCCCCGCGTTCAGCCAGGGGTAAACATTTTTAGGCTTTAGCCACTCCAGCATGGTCCATAACTCCAACCACCTTTTCCTTATTATCATGAATGTTATAGTGTATGTTGCATTACTTTGACTTGTGTGTGTGTGTGAAATACTCACGTTGTAATGTCATACCACATGGCAGGAGAAAATGTACCCAACAATGAACCTGCAGTATACAGGAAATATAATCGATTATACATTGTATTATTACGTGTTTTACTTTTCTATTATTTCTCTGTTCTTTCTCTCTGCGTTGTTGGGAAGAGCCCGTGAGGAAGCATTTCCCTGTTAGTCCACACCTGTGGTTTACGACGCATGTGACGAATACGATTTGATTTAGAGCTATCTAACTCGAGGTCTTAAACTTGACTGAAGCTTCAAACCTTTATAGCAGACACAGGATTTGGCGTGAGATCAGTGGTGTTGTGAAACTGTGGATTGAGAAAATAAAAGTTGTTACAGAGAAATCAACTGAATCATTTCAACCAGAAATGTGTTGTTTTCTCCACAGTGTTATAATTAAGCATTAAGGTACAAGGTGGTGTGATATATGGCCAATATACCACAGCTAAGGGCTGTTCTTATGCACGACGCAAAGCGGAGTGCCTGGACACAGCCCTTAGCTGTGGTATATTGGCCATATATCACAAACCCTCTAGGTGCCTTATTGCTGTTTATAAACTGGTTATCAATGTAATTAGAGCAGTAAAAATAAATGTTTTTGTCATACCCGTGGTATACGGTCTGGTATACCACGGCTGTCAGCCAATCAGCGTCCAGGGCTCAAACCACCCAGTTTATAATGAGTCGTATGTGCCAGGTACAAGCAGAGGCTAATTTTTCTCCCAAGGTCACTCAAGTGTTGCTGAGGGAAGAAAAAGGGCATGACGTCTTGTGGAGGCGAACTGTCAGTCTGTCATAGCAGTGTTCCATCCTGGTTCTGGAGGGTCGCAGCGTGTGCAGGCTTTTGTTCCAGCCCAGCATTCAGGTTAACTGCTGGGCTGGGGGGGGGGAAAGGCCTGCACAGCCTGAAGTGCTTCAGTGCAAGGAGATAATGACACTGTGTCATAGCAATGGTACCAGAACATGTTCTATATTCTAATAGGAGAGAACAAAATCTTTCCTAACAGGGAGAAGGGGACATCCCATTCTTATGGAACATTCTGACCATGTCCTTTTTGAAGGCTCCTTGGCTTTCTCTGCACTGTAATGTTTTACTGATTGCACTTAAAAAATGTAAAAAAACACGCATTGCGTATTTATACATGGATATTTACTTAGTATTGCTTGTGTATTTATTCCATTATTGTGTGTCTCTGTGAGCATTGATTCATGATAACGACACTTCTCCCAGGTGCCTATATGTGAGTGTATCCATTATTGATAGGCTGCATCTTCAGAATGAAAATCAAGTCGTATTTGTTTTATTTATCTACTCAACCTTTTGGGCTCCTGAGTGGCGCAGGCATTGCATGTCAGTGCTAGTGATGTCACTACAGACACCCTGGTTCGATTCCAGGCTGTATCACAACCAGCCATGATTGGGAGTCCCATAGGGCGGTGCACAATTGGCTGGTGTAGGCCGTCAGTGTAAATAAGAATTTGGCCTTAACTGACTTGCCTAGTTAAATAAAAATTCATTCAGATGAATGAGCATATTATTAGTTTTATGAGTTAGCCTAGTTATTAGCCTTTGGCATCACAGGTTTTGTCATTGGGGCAAGCCACATTAGCTCTCTCTTGTTGTGGCACTCTCTATCATTGACTTACATGTCTGCTCTGTGCAATTAAAGCATTGGAATGAAAATATGTCTCTCTGTGGATTTTGTTATATTACTCTGAAAATGTATATTGATGGTTAATGATTTGATTAATTGTCTGGTGGATTGATTAATGGAGGACACAGTGGTGGACAAAGTGGTGGACAAAGTTGCCAATTGTCATACTTGAGGTAAAGTAAAGAGACTAATGGAAAATGACTTGAATAAAAGTTAGTCACCCAGTAAAATACTACTTCAGTAAAAGTATTTGGTTTAAAAAAACCTAAGTATCAAAAAATAAATGTAATTGCTCAAATGTATTTAAGTATCAAAAGTAGAAGTAAATTCCTTATATAAAGCAAACCAGATGGCACGATTATATTTTTTCAAAATTTTCCATTTACAGATAGCCCGGTGCACACTCCAACACTCATAACTTACAAAGCATGTGTTTAGTGAGTCCGCTAGATCAGATGCAGTAGGTATGACTACGCACACGGGGGTCAAGTTCCTCTGATTTTCATTCACCCGCCCCGACGATCCCCAGGTCTTCCACCAAGATGCACTATTGACCAGGACAACGGCGTCTACCTTTACGTATAACTATATTATTTCACCCGTGTAGTTATATTTACAGTGTTGACCTGCACACACTCACTCCAGCACGGTGAGCCACTAAGCAGAAAACAAATATTCAATCCGAGTTTTGTAAACCGAAGCCCGACATCGCGAGATGCTTGCCAAGCAGACTCTGTAGAACAGACCGGGTTTGATGTTTAAGAATTCAATGAGAGAAGTGAAAATTGATTCCTTCGTTGTTTAATTTTCTCGAAATCTTCTCCAGCTAATGTCTCAGGTAAACGAACTTGTTATTACTCCAACCTCGTGAAAGTGACAAACTGACACGTTTACATTATCGAATTAGTGCCATTGATAACAAGGCTAATTGCGATTGCGTGTTTCTGCGCATGAGCACAGCAAGCCAAGGTCGCCATGACATCACCTAAAAGCGTAAAATATATCTTCATATTACATCATCTTTGATCCAACGTTAAATAGTAGTAGAGTAGTAGGCTTTAAATATCTAAAACGTTGTTCTCTACATAGACCGCGTGGCCTAATGGATAAGGCGTCTGACTTCGAATCAGAAGATTGAGGGTTCGAGTCCCTTCGTGGTCGTCTTTTGCTAAATCGTACGGTTACTGTGACATTTGTTCATTGGATTGCGAAAGTGTCAAGATTTGATAATTGCGTGATTCAGCATAATTTAACAGGCAAACAAGTTAAATGTTCTTATTTCTCATACTATACACGACCGCATATCATTTCTACATCTTCTTGCACAGTTAGGGTTGCTAAGTACTTCCGAACCGAGTGCACCAGTCCGCTTCGCTTTTCAGTTGTGGGCGTTTTCAGCTACGTATAATACGGTAACTGCACAACGAAATCTTGTACAGCAGAGTGGCGCAGCGGAAGCGTGCTGGGCCCATAACCCAGAGGTCGATGGATCGAAACCATCCTCTGCTATTTTTTCTTCCCGTTCACGCGCAATCCGATGTTTTTTGCTCATTCATTGAACAACATTTATTTGTACTTTATAGAAAATAACTGCAACAGCAATCAACTTAAATGAGGTCAACATATCTACAAAAACTCAGCATAGAAGTTTTATCCTTTCAAACAAAACATGCTAATGTATTGATTACATGAGAAAATAGTCACAAAGCAGGCCTCATTCACTACCTAAATGCTCTGAGGGCTATATCCTTTGCAATAGATTCATTGGGCTTCTCACTAGCCTCTGCTATGATGTCAATATCTTCTGAATGGTTGCTCTGCTGGCTCCTGCTCTGTTCTGACATCACCAGCAAGGCTCACTGTTTTTATTCTGCAGTGGAAGAAAGAGTAAAAACATACTGAATTCAATATCTTACATAAAATCAAATCTAATTTTATTGGTCACGTACTCATGGTTAGCAGATGTTAATGCGAGTGTAGTGAAATGCTTCTGCTTCTCGTTCCGACAGTGCAGTAATGTCTAACAGTAATCTAACAATTCCACAACAACTACACAATACTCAGAAATCTAAGTAAAAGGATGGAATAAGAATATATACATATAAATATATAGATGAGCGATGACCGAGCGGCACAGGCAAGATGCAATAGATGGTATAAAATACAGTATAAACATATGAGATGAGTAATGCAAGATATGTAAACATTATTAAAGTGACTAGTGATTCGTTTATCAAAGTGGCCAATGATATCAAGTCTGTATGTTGGCAGCAGCCTCTCTGTGCTAGTGATGGCTGTTTAACAGTCTGATGGCCTTGAGATAGAAGCTATTTTTCAGTCTCTCGGTCCTAGTTTTGATGCACCTGTACTGACCTCGCCTTCTGGATGATAGCGGGGTGAACGGGCAGTGGCTCCTAGATGATCTTTTGGCCTTCCTGTGACATCGGGTGCTGTAGGTGTCCTGGAAGGCAGGTAGTTTGCCCCCGGTGATGTGTTGTGCAAACTGCACCACCCTCTGGAGAGCCTTGCAGTTGTGGGTGGTGCAGTTGCAGTACCAGGCAGTGATACAGCCCGACAGGATTCTCTCAATTATGCATCTGTAAAAGTTTGTGAAGGTTTTGGATGAAAAGACAAATTTCTTCAGCCTCCTTAGGTGGGTGGACCATTTCAGTTTGTCCGTGATGTGTATGCCGAGGAACATAAAACTTACTACCCTCTCCACTACTGTCCCGTCGATGTGGATAGGGGGGTAGCTCCCTCTGCTGTTTCCTGAAGTCCATGATCATCTCCTTTGTTTTGTTGATGTTGAGTGAGAGGTTGTTTTTCTGACACCACACTCTGAGTGCCCTCACCTCCTCCCTGTAGGCTGTCTATTCGTAGTTGGTAATCAACTCCACTACTGTTGAGTCATCTGCAAACTTCATGATTGACTTGGAGGCATGCATGGCTACGCAGTCATGGGTGAACAGGGAGTACAGGAAGGGGCTGAGCATGCACCCTTGTGGGGCCCCAGTGTTGAGGATCAGCAAAGTGGAGGTATTGTTTCCTACTTTCACCACCTTGGGTGGCCCGTCAGGAAGTCCAGGACCAAATTGCACATGGCCGGGTTAAGAACCAGGCCTCAAGCTTAATGATGAGCTTGGAGAGTACCATGGTGTTGAATGCTGAGCTGTAGTCAATGAACAGCATTCTTACATAGGTATTCCTCTTGTCCAGATGGGATAGGACAGTGTGCAGTGTGATGGCAAATTGCATCGTCTGAAGACCTATTATGGCGGTATGCAAATTGAAGTGGGTCTGAGGTGGTAGGTAAGGTGGAGATGATATGATCCTTGACTAGTCTCTCAAAGCACTTCAATATGATATAAGTGATATAAGATATAACCTTTGACTTCTTGGGAACAGGAACAATGGTGGCCATCTTGAAGCATGTTGGGACAGCAAACTGGGATAGGGAGAGATTGAATATGTCCGCTGGTCTGCGTATGCTCTGAGGATGCGGCTAGAGATGCCTTTCTATGCCGGCAGCCTTGCGAGGGTTGGCACTTTTAAATGTCTTACTCACATTGGCCACGGAGGAGGAGAGGGAGGGCCCGCAGTCCTTGGTAGCGGGCCACGTCGGTGGCACTGTATTATCCTCAAAGCGGACAAAGAAAGTGTTTAGTTTGTCTGGAAGCAAGACGTCGGTGTCCATGACGTGGCTGGCTTTCTTTTTGTAGTTAGTGATTGCCTGTAGACCATGCCACATACGTCTCATGTCTGAGCCGTTGAATTGCTTCTCCACTTTGTCCCTATACCAACATTTCGCTTGTTTGATTGCTTTGCGGAGGAAATAACTAAACGGTTTGTTTTTGAAAGTATTCCCAGTCATCTTTCCATGGTTAAATACAAGTGGTTCGCGTTTTCAGTTTTGCGTGAATGCCGCCACCCATCCACAGTTTCTGGTTAGGGTAGGTTTGAATGGTCAGAGTTGGTACATCTCCAATGCACTTCCTTATAAACTCACTCAACGAATCATAGTATAAATCGATATTATTCTCTGAGGGTGCTCGGAACATTTCCCAGTCCGCGTGATCAAAACCATTTTCAAGTGTGGATTCCGATTGGTCAGACCAGCGTTGAATAGTTCTTATCACGGGTACATCCTGTTTGAGTTTCTGCCTGTAGGACAGGAGGAGCTAAATGGAGTCGTGGTCAGATTTGCCGAAGGGAGGGCCTTGTATGCATTGCGGAAGTTAGAGCAGTGATCCAGTGTATTGCCCGAGTGCTACAATCAATTTAGGTAGCCTTGTTCTCAAATTTCCTTTTTTAAATCCCCAGCTACAATAAATGCAGCCTCAGGATATTTGTTTTCCAGTTTGCATAGATTTCAGTGAAGTTCCTTGAGGGCCGTCGCGGTATAGGCTTGAGGGGGGATGTACACGACTATGACAATAACCAACGAGAATTGTCTTGGGAGATAATATGGTCTGCATTTGATTGTGAGGAATTCTAGGTCAGGTGAACAAAACTTGAGTTCCTATATGTTGTTACGATTACACCATGGGTCATTAATCATGAAGCGTACACCCCAGCCCTTCTTCTTCCCAGAGAGATGTTTATTTCTGTCGGCGCGACGCATAAAGAATCCCGGTGGCTGTACCGACTCCGACAACATATCCCGAGAGAGCCATGTTTCCGTGAAACAGAGTATGTTACAATCCCTGATGTCTCTCTGGAAAGTAACCCTTGCCATAATTTAGTCTACCTTGTTATCTAGAGACTGGACATGGGCGAGTAATTTCCAAGATGGCATAGCAGTCGGACGTGTGTTTGTCTTTGTCTTATCCCATGTATTATCCCATGTAAATAGCAGTTTTTTCGTATATATTTGAATCTCACATTCTATCTACGAACTAAATATACTGCTAGCCTCTCTACACTGGCTTCCTGTTAAGGCAAGGGCTGATTTCAAGGTTTTACTGCAAACCTACAAAGCATTACATGGGCTTGCTCCTACCTATCTTTCCGATTTGGTCCTGCCATACATACCTACAAGTACGCTTTGGTCACAAGACGCAGGCCTCCTAACTGTCCCTAGAATTTCTAAGCAAACAGCTGAAGGCAGGGCTTTCTCCTATGGAGCTCCATTTTTGTGGAATGGTCTGCCTACCCATGTGTGAGACGCAGACTCGGTCTCAACCTTTAAGTCTTTATTGAAGAATCATCTCTTCAGTAGGTCCTATGATTGAGTGTAGTCTGGCCCAGGAGTGTGAAGGTGAATGGAAAGGCACTGGAGCGACGAACCCCCCTTGCTTTCTCTGCCTTGCTGACTCAGCCCCCTATTACAGGGGCTGAGTCACTGGCTTACTGGTGCTCTTCCATGCAGCCCCTAGGAGGGGTGCGTCACTTGATTGGGTTGAGTCACTGACATGATCTTCCTGTCTGGGCTCTTATAGTTGTCAGATGCTCGGTTTCCATAACTAAAACTTGGACATTGACTGAGGAGGTTTCAGTTTCTTATATACAAAGGGGGCAATTTTCCTTGTAGAGTAATGGACTGAATCATTCCTGAACAGTGAGAGAGTTGAAAACAACATTTTGCTATGAATTAATCCATTAAGTCTTTTCTCTATCCTATTTGTTTTGATAGGATAGTCTTGAAAATGCACGGGTTATGAAAATCAAACTTGTTAGCTAGTACCTCGCATGCATTAACACAGCGCAAATTTAGGTCGGACAAATGTTCTGGTGGAATACATGTGACAATTCTTCATGGTCATGATAAAACATTAGGTCCTACCGAGATTTGAACTCGGATCGCTGGATTCAGAGTCCAGAGTGCTAACCATTACACCATAGAACCACGTTTTGCTTTTCATTCTGCAACACATTTTGAACTATTGGAATTTCGTGCGTCATTATATGTATAGCAAATACATTGTACACAACCAGGAAGCTGACAGCTGGCTGTTTGGGAGGCAGTCGATATTGATTCATGGAACATCATGCCCCACATGTGATTGTTATCATTCCCAATGGGTAGTGCAAGCAAAATTAAAGGGACTCGCACACACAATAACTGGTTTAGGAGGCCAGTGCCTTATCCATTATAGACCACTGGGGCGCATTAAGAAAATATATATATGCCGGAATGACTACAGGGCCTACAAATTCATATTAGTACTGTCGTGTAAAAGCATTCTTTTCAAATTACGATTTCCATAAATATTTTCACGAAGGCCACGCTGGGCCAACACCGTGATGGACAATTTTACCAAAGCCATGGCATGGGTTAGCGAGAGTTAGCAAACCAGCTAGCTACCGTATCATTCTGGGCACGTAGTCGCATTTTAGCTAACTAGCTATCTACCTGACCTGTCTAGCTAACTTTCATCTGACTGGAGCAATGTCTGTCTCTGGTGTACTTCCTCAGCTATCTCTGGTGGAGACCGACAATGTAGTTATGTCTGTATACCCGGGTTGCGGTTATCTTCCTCTTTTTATATATTTTTTTATTTAAAAAAATTAAATTGTATTGATTTCATCCGTCAGTCATTGGTGACAGCTAGCGAACTAGCTATTTGCGAAAAATATATTGTCATACTGCAGCAAGCGCTTTTAAAGGCCAAAATAATCAATATTCTCTTATAGATCGTGGTGATAAACTTGCCTCTGAATTAATAATATAAATTACTTTTTAAACAGGTCAACATTCACAAAGCCGCATGCGCGGGCCAACTGGCAAGTGTCTTCACTGACATTTTCAACCTCTCCCTGGCCGAGTCTGTAATACCTACATGTTTCAAGCAGACCACTATAGTCCCTGTGCACAAGAAAGCGAATGTAACCTGCCTAAATGACTACTGCCCCGTAGCACTGACGTCGGTAGCCATGAAGTGCATTGAATGGCTGGTCATGGCTCACATCAACACCATCATATCGGAAACCCTAGACCCACTCCAATTCACATACCACCCCAACAGATCCACAGATGACGCAATCTCAATCGCTCTCCACAGTGCCCTTTCCCACTTAGACAAAAATAACTACTTTGTGAAAATACTGTTTATTGACTACAGCTCAGCGTTCAACATCATAGTGCCCACAAAGCTCATCACTAAGCTAAGGACCGTGGGACTAAACACCTCCCTCTGCAACTGGATCCTGATCTTCCTGACGGGCCGCCCCAAGGTGGTAAGGATAGGCAACAACACATCTGCCACGCTGATCCTCAACACTGAGGCCCCTCAGGGTTGCGTGCATAGTCCCCTCCTGTACTCCCTGTTCACCCACGACTGTGTGGTCAAGCACGACTCCAACACCATCATTAAGTTTGCTGACGACACAACATTGGTAGGCCTGATCACCAACAATGACGAGACAGCCTATAGGGAGGAGGTCAGAGACCTGGCAGTGTAGAGCCAGGACAAGAACCTCTCTCATTGTGAGCAAGTCAAAGGACAACAGGAAAAGGAACAGGCCCCCATTAACTTCAACGGGGCTGTAGTGGAGCAGGTTGAGAGTTTAAAGTTCCTTGGTGTCCACATCACCAACAAACTATCATGATCCAGACACACCAAGGCAGTCGTGAAGAGGGCACGACAACACCTTTTCCCCCTCAGGAGACTGAAAAGATGTGACATTGGTCCCCAGATCCTCAAAAAGTTCTACAGCTGCACCATCAACAGCATCCTGACCGATTGCATTACCGCCTGGTATGGCAAATGCTCGGCATCTGACAGGAAGGCACTACAGAGGGTAGTGCGTACAGCCCAGTACATCACTGGTGCCAAGTTTCCTGACATCCAGGACCTACTAGGCGGTGTCAGAAGAAGGCCCAAAAAATTGTCAAAGACTCCAGTCACCCAAGTCATAGACTGTTCTCTCTGCTACCGCATGGCAAGCGGTACCGGAGCGCCAAGTCTAGGACCGAAAGGCTTCTTAAAGCAGCTTCTATCCCCAAGCCATAAGACTCCTGAACAACTCATTTAATCAAATGGCCAGGCGGACTATTTACACTGAACCCCTCATGTGAGTTGAGATGGGTGTGTCTTGGCAATAAATGATACTAAGAACTGTTTTGTAAGCACTCTCAGATAATTCATTTATAGACACTGAATTGATCTGAGAGTCACAGGGCTATGGTGAAGCTCATATAATTAAATATGGACTTTATGATATAACTCTGACTTGTGTGTGGTTTGCTCTCTCATGATTTGGTAATACAGGAAATTTCCACGACACCTCGTTATTGTTATGTCAATTTATTGTGTTACTTTTCGTACAATTGGCCCAGCGTCGTACAATTGGTCCAGCGTCGTACAATTAGCCCAGCGTCGTACAATTAGCCCAGCGTCGTACAATTTGCCCAGCGTCGTACAATTGGCCCAGAGTTTGGTGATTTGTAACAGATGTCTCTTTCCATTCATCAATTGGCTGCGGCACAGTTTGAATTGATTGATTTTATTTGTCAGTTAAAAAAAGACATACTGTATATAAGACTGTATATAAAAAGACTGTATATAAAAAGACTGTATATAAGACTGTATATAAAAGACTGTATATAAGACTGTATATAAAAAGACTGTATATAAGACTGTATATAAAAGACTGTATATAAAAAGACTGTATATAAAAGACTGTATATAAGACTGTATATAAAAAGACTGTATATAAGACTGTATATAAAAGACTGTATATAAAAAGACTGTATATAAGATTTGTCAAAGTGACCAGGATTGCACAATAAAGTGGAGGACTTATTTCTGTTGTGGTTCCTATTTCTTTACATAAATAAATATACAATTACATCGATACAGACACGTTACAGAGATACACTGTGGCATTGGGCTCTCGAGTGCTGCAGCAGTCTAAGGCACTGCATCTTAATACAAGAGGCGTCACTACAGTCCCTGGTTTGAATCCGGGCTGTATCACATCTGGCCGTGATTGGGAGTACCATAGGGTGGTGCACATTTGGCCCATTGTCGTCCAGGTTTGGCCTGAGTAGGCTGTCATTGTAAATCAGAATTTGTTCTTAGCTGACTTGTCTGGAAACAGAAAAAAGAAATACAGAAACAAATGCTTGACCTCCAGATGAGTATGGGAGGGAGGTTTAAGTACAATTATTACACGCTTGTTTTGGCTGGTGTGTAGCTTATTCTTTAGATGTTTGGGGCTGCTGATGAACCATGACGTACAGGCAAAATCAAAGTTACACTGGACTAGCGCACTTGAGCCTATAGGGTGTCTGTAGCTAGGTTTCCACCCAATTGGTGACAGTTTTTACGTCAATATTCCATTGGAGCCTGGTGGGAGGAGCTATAGGAGGACTGGCTCATTGTAATGGCTGGAATGGCATAAATGGAAACAGAGGGAAACGTGTTTAACTCCGTTCCATTTATTCCATTCCAGCCATTACAATGAGCCAGTCCTCCTATAGCTCCTCACACCAGCCTCCACTGGAATTTTCTAAAATCTGCAATAAAATCATATGCATATTTTCCCATCAAAGTTGTGTTTCCATCAAATTCACTTATTGCAGATGAAGTGTGTTCTAGCCAACAGCTCACAGACACACTGTGGGTATAGCCTACTACATTATGAGATTATTATGGATAAAAGCTAAATTATTTTAATTTGTCAAACGGCAGCCAAGCATCGATCATCAAGTCACCAGAATAAGACCCTCGATATTTATTGAAATGAGCATCAAGCTCATCACCGTGCTCTTTCACCACCCGGTGAAGTACATAATAACTCATTTCATCTGTAGCCTATTAAACTGCATCCCATGATGTCTTTGATATATTTTTTTATCCAATGTACTTAACTAGCATTAAAAGGTTGGATGGAAACCTGGTTAATGTAAAGCCATTTTGAGGATGCTGGAATTATATTTTCCATGCCCACAGGAGACATTTGACGTATTCTAATCATATTCAAACATTGTGACTGGATGCGTTTATGCCACATATAAAACGTAATACAGTTTAAAAGTTAAATGATAATATGCTATTTTGAAGAATTCGGTTCTAGGTGCGCGAGGAACAGAGGAGGCAGAGTGTTTTAAGCTTTCCTGAATAACCGGGCCTGCCGGGATCCTATGTTGCCACATTATTACAGGATAACTTGGGAGAATGATGATCTGAAACAGACTGTGCATCTCAGTATCTAAAGTAAAAAATACAGCCAGACTAGTCTGCGACTGTGCCTTTCTAGACCTTATGAACTGTCCAGAGTCGACCCACAACTGATCCAAATTGAATGAAACATTCAGATCACAGGGCTTTTGCACCACTATTCAAATTACATTTTCACTGCAGCCGAGAGCAGAATTTTGTACTCACTTGACATTTTACATTGTGGTGTTGTAGACTAGTCTAGGTAGGATACTTGTATTGTACCTAAACAAAAATCAATAGGGGAGATTTTTGAGTTGCGTACTTCAAGGCTTCACTGTATTTTCATGCGCAATGATGCACCTGCCCTTTTCTTGTTGATTCATATGGAACATTTATGCATCTTTGACTGCTTTTATGTGTGGTATGATGGCTAGTTAGCCTATTGCAGATCTGGACAAACTATCCACCTACGACTATTGTCACTATGAATGGTGGAAGAAGGGCAGGATAGAACAGACTGGTAGTCTATATTGGCCTGTGGTATAGTAGAAGTTAGTGCGCGGAAAACCGGAGGACACAAGGGTACCAAGTACCAAAACAATACCAAGTACCGCCCCTGCTCCCATACATTTCGATCTGTCCTTAAATGACTAAGTCGGATGTTGAGGTCCTGGGCTGGTGTGGTTATACGTGGTCTGGGGTTGTGAGGCTGGTTGGACGATTCACTAAAACGATGTTGGAGGCGGCTTACGGTAGAGAAATTAACATTAAATTCTCTAGCAACAGCTCTGGTGGACATTCCTGCTGTCAGCATGCCAATTGCACTCGCCCTCAAAACTTGACACATCTGTGGCATTGTGTTGTGTGACAAAACTGCATGTTTAGAGTAGCCTTTTATTGTCCTCAGCACAAGGTGCACATGTGTAATGATCATGCTGTTTTTAATAAGCTTCTTGATATGCCACACCTTTCAGGTGGTTGAACTATCCTGTCAAAGGATAAATGCTGACTAACAAGGATGTAAACCCATTCGCGCAAAACATTTGAGAGAAATAAGCTTTTTGTGCATATGGAAAGTTTCTGAGATCTTTTATTTCAGCTCATGAAACATGGGACCAACACTTTACATGTTGCGTTTAATGTGTATATTTATGTTGTATCATAACACAGAGAAAAAGAGACCTAGGTCTCAATATGTTTTCACTGTTTAATAAAGGTGAAATAAAATATCAAATATACAATATATTGTTTTTTTTCCCCCCACTGTCTTTGGACTAGTACTGGTAAACGCCCACTCCCAATCAATCAATCGATCGATCGCTCGGTGCTCGTTTGAGCGTCCTGGAACCAATAGCTGTGTCAGGCTGTGTTGTTTTTCCTGGCTGCTTGTCTGTGGCACAGGAGGAACGCTAGCTAGCATTCTGTTCAAATTCGGCTAACGGTACGCCTGTGATTATCTGATCGAAGTAATGAATTTATTTCCGTCAAACGCACACGGGAACGGACTCTTGTACGCGGGATTCAACCAGGATCATGGTGAGAAATGGTTTCCTCATCGAAATCGTCTTTGGTTGACAGTTTTTTTTTTGTCGTCGATGCCACGCTACCGACGACGTGTTGAGGCCGGGTGTTAACTTTAAACGTTTTGTCAGCCTTCGCTAGCTGGCTAGTTGTTCTCTAGACATATTAAGTTGTTGTGAAATCGTGATTGGATTGTCATTGTAGAAAACTAAAATAAATGACATGTAACACATTTAGGTGTAACATCATGACCAGAGCGAGTTAAATGTTATGGATCTGTTTGGCTCTTCCATTTGTAGCACTAATATGGTCTGATGTCAAATAAACATCTGCTAAACTTTCGTTAAATGTATGTTGTAAATAGCCAACATAACGTTACTCTTCACTTTACCGTATATACTTGCAGGGGTTGTTAAATGTCCTCATCTTTAGCGTCTCTGTCGTTGACAAGCTAACTATCTTAGCTACATAGTAGCGGTATAGCACAGATGGTTGTAACAAAGATGGTATAACGTTCCCATTTTATCTTGTGGTTATAACGTTAGTTTGACAACTGCTAAACCTGCTAAATAGTTTACATCAAAAGATGGCTAGGTATTTTTTTTATTGAACCTGTTTTTAACTAGGCAGCTCAAGTTGTGAGGGTGGGTGGGTCTGGGTGGCCCCTAGCCAGCTTTTCTTCACTGAGCAGTGAATGAATGGGTCTCCTTCCAAACAAAGAAATGACTGGTAGCTAATATTCAAACACTCTGTTCAATGCCCACTGTGTGTGCCTTCCTCACAGGCAGCATCTGGCCACTGGAGCAGTAGGACAAACTCCAACTCGGATATGATAGAGAGAAAGAACAGGAACAGACAGGACAGACTATGGTTTTCAGTCTCCTAAGTCGACCTTCCATATTATCATGTCGTCTTCGAAGACAGACACGCATTGCGGCACAATGTGATTATCTTGGATTGTTCATACACTGTGTGAATTTGTTTGGACCAAGCTTCGATCAGGGTTGTTCTAACCAATGGTATTTTCTGTGCTCCTTCCAGGATGCTTTGCTTGCGGAATGGAGAATGGGTTTAGAGTGTACAACGCAGACCCACTCAAAGAGAAAGAAAAACAAGGTAAACACATGTCAAGATAATGACCGTACAGCAAATGTGAAACATAACATCCTAATGGTCTATAATAAGTCATGATTCA
Source organism: Oncorhynchus gorbuscha (assembly GCF_021184085.1). Classification (NCBI taxonomy): domain Eukaryota; kingdom Metazoa; phylum Chordata; class Actinopteri; order Salmoniformes; family Salmonidae; genus Oncorhynchus; species Oncorhynchus gorbuscha. Next base: position 10,670,406 of record NC_060183.1, on the reverse strand, counting down.
TCATAATGTGTTTTTTCCACAGTTTACTATTGATCAAAAGGTATGGGGTAACCATTCTATTGATATGTAAAGAAACTCAATGGGTGAGTAGCAGTGCTTGCAGTAAATCGAGGCATTTTTGCTGCATACCGGGGCCACAGCATTGTGACAGCGAACTTCCTTCCTGTTCTTGCTGTGTGTGAGACGGATCTGTCTGTGGCTGGATCGGTACTCTAGTTGGATGAGGAGGGCTATATGAGAAAGTTAATCATTCCGCCACTCGGCCCTGCACATGTGACTCCTCACTCCGCACATAACCTGGTCCAAAGTCACTATAGGAAACAACGGCTTACTGTCTTTAGTACTATAGGGAAATTTATTATTTTATATTTTTTTTAATTGAACCTTTATTTAACTAGGCTAGTCAGTTAGAACAAATTCTTATTTACAATGAAGTCCTACCCCGTCCAAACCCGGATGACGCTGGGCCAATTGTGCACCGCACTATGGGACTCCCAATCATGGCCGGTTGTGATACAGCCTGGATTCGAACCAGGGTGTCTGTAGTGACGCCTCGAGCACTGAAATGCAATACCTTAGACCGCTGTGCCGCGCCACTCGGGAGCCTATAGGCCAGGGATAACCTGGTCCTGTTGGGTTTCTGCAGGGTGTGCAGGCTTTTGTTCCAGACCAGTGTTATTTTAAACAAACACTTTTTCTGTTCATTGTCCAACCTTTACCTACAGTGCCTTGCGAAAGTATTCGGCCCCCTTGAACTTTGCGACCTTTTGCCACATTTCAGGCTTCAAACATAAAGATATAAAACTGTATTTTTTTGTGAAGAATCAACAACAAGTGGGACACAATCATGAAGTGGAACAACATTTATTGGATATTTCAAAGTTTTTTAACAAATCAAAAACTGAAAAATTGGGCGTGCAAAATTATTCAGCCCCTTTACTTTCAGTGCAGCAAACTCTCCAGAAGTTCGGTGAGGATCTCTGAATGATCCAATGTTGACCTAAATGACTAATGATGATAAATACAATCCACCTGTGTGTAATCAAGTCTCCGTATAAATGCACCTGCACTGTGATAGTCTCAGCGGTCCGTTAAAAGCGCAGAGAGCATCATGAAGAACAAGGAACACACCAGGCAGGTCCGAGATACTGTTGTGAAGAAGTTTAAAGCCGGATTTGGATACAAAAAGATTTCCCAAGCTTTAAACATCCCAAGGAGCACTGTGCAAGCGATAATATTGAAATGGAAGGAGGATCAGACCACTGCAAATCTACCAAGACCTGGCCGTCCCTCTAAACTTTCAGCTCATACAAGGAGAAGACTGATCAGAGATGCAGCCAAGAGGCCCATGATCACTCTGGATGAACTGCAGAGATCTACAGCTGAGGTGGGACACTCTGTCCATAGGACAACAATCAGTCGTATATTGCACAAATCTGGCCTTTATGGAAGAGTGGCAAGAAGAAAGCTATTTCTTAAAGATATCCATAAAAAGTGTTGTTTAAAGTTTGCCACAAGCCACCTGGGAGACACACCAAACATGTGGAAGAAGGTGCTCTGGTCAGATGAAACCAAAATTGAACTTTTTGGCAACAATGCAAAACGTTATGTTTGGTGTAAAAGCAACACAGCTCATCACCCTGAACACACCATCCCCACTGTCAAACATGGTGGTGGCAGCATCATGGTTTGGGCCTGCTTTTCTTCAGCAGGGACAGGGAAGATGGTTAAAATTGATGGGAAGATGGATGGAGCCAAATACAGGACCATTCTGGAAGAAAACCTGATGGAGTCTGCAAAAGACCTGAGACTGGGACGGAGATTTGTCTTCCAACAAGACAATGATCCAAAACATAAAGCAAAATCTACAATGGAATGGTTCAAAAATAAACATATCCAGGTGTTAGAATGGCCAAGTCAAAGTCCAGACCTGAATCCAATCGAGAATCTGTGGAAAGAACTGAAAACTGCTGTTCACAAATGCTCTCCATCCAACCTCACTGAGCTCGAGCTGTTTTGCAAGGAGGAATGGGAAAAAAATTCAGTCTCTCGATGTGCAAAACTGATAGAGACATACCCCAAGCGACTTACAGCTGTAATCGCAGCAAAAGGTGGCGCTACAAAGTATTAACTTAAGGGGGCTGAATAATTTTTCACGCCCAATTTTTCAGTTTTTGATTTGTTTAAAAAGTTCGAAATATCCAATAAATGTCGTTCCACTTCATGATTATGTCCCACTTGTTGTTGATTCTTCACAAAAAAATACAGTTATATATCTTTATGTTTTGAAGCCTGAAATTTGGCAAAAGGTCGCAAAGTTCAAGGGGGCCGAATACTTTCGCAAGGCACTGTATGTGTGCAGGTGCTAGGCTATTGGGTTTCTGTGAGGCATCATGCATGCTGGGAAGACTTGTTTTAATATGCAGATGGAATGAGTTGTCTGCTATTTACTGTCTGCTACTTTCTTGAAAACGAGTAAAACTATTTAAACCTCCTGATCAGGAGTGTATCTTTCTAGTAACATTTTAGAGATCTTGTCGGAAATAATATTTTGGATAATTGTGGTGGTTTGAGGCAACATCCTTGATTCTCATCGGCTCAGTTTACTTGGCACCTGCCAGATTGACAGCATAATGGCCAATGAGGTGGTTCTGTGTTTGTCTTCCAGAGTTCATGGAGGGCGGGGTCAGCCATGTGGAGATGCTGTTCAGGTGTAACTACCTAGCGCTGGTCGGAGGAGGGAAGAAGCCCAAATATCCACCTAACAAAGGTATGGTGGTTACTGTGTGTGTGGTGCTTGTGTTGAACTTGCCTGTATCTGTACCAGTTATTTCAGTTATTTCTTTACATTTGGTCTGAAACTAGAGACAAACGGCATCATCTCGCTCACGTTAGTCTTCTTGACTCTTGTTAATTCCCACCATGTCCTCTGTTTTCCTCTAGTGATGATCTGGGATGACCTGAAGAAAAAGACGGTTATAGAAATCGAGTTCTCCACGGAGGTCAAAGCAGTGAAGCTTCGAAGGGACAGGTAGGAACACTTGTGTTTCCCTCGGGGTGTTTCGATAAGCAGCGTTGAGTGCCAACACAACCACACATTGGGCGTTTCTCAATACGCATACTACTGTGCTCCCGAGTGCATTCTCCGCAGACGTTTTCCTGAGTACGTTCTGGTGTGGACGAGAGTGTGACGAATGCATAAAACATTCCATTTGAGAAGCACTCACACTCCCCCTACTGTATTACCTCACACTCCCCCTACTGTATTACCTCACACTCCCCCCTACTGTATTACCTCACACTCCCCCCTACTGTATTACCTCACACTCCCCCCTACTGTATTACCTCACACTCCCCCTACTGTATTACCTCACACTCCCCCTACTGTATTACCTCACACTCCCCCTACTGTATTACCTCACACTCCCCCTACTGTATTACCTCACACTCCCCCTACTGTATTACCTCACACCCCCCTACTGTATTACCTCACACTCCCCCTACTGTATTACCTCACACTCCCCCTACTGTATTACCTCACACTCCCCCTACTGTATTACCTCACACTCCCCCTACTGTATTACCTCACACTCCCCCTACTGTATTACCTCACACTCCCCCTACTCGCACTGCTCCTCCCCCTACTGTATTACCTCGCGCTCCCCCTACTGTGCGTCTCACTGGAACCAAAAATCTCCAATTTGGACCAAAGGACAGATTTCCACCGGTCTAATGTCCATTGCTCGTGTTTCTTGGCCCAAGCAAGTCTCTTCTTCTTATTGGTGTCTTTTAGTAGTGGTTTCTTTGCAGCAATTTGACCACGAAGGCCTGATTCACGCAGTCTCTGAACAGTTGATGTTGAGATGTGTCTGTTACTTGATCTCTGTGAAACATTTATTTGGACTGCAATCTGAGGCTGGTAACTCTAATGACCTTGTCCTCTGCAGCAGAGAGAACTCCGGGTCTTCCTTTCCTGTGGCGCTCCTCATGAGAGCCAGTTTCCTCATAGCGCTTGATGGTTTTTGCGACTGCACTTTGAAAGTTTCTCCAAGTAATGATGGACTGTCGTTTCTCTTTGCTTTTTTTTGAGCTGTTCTTGCCATCATTTGGACTCAGCCCTATTTGGTAAAAGACTATCTTCTGTATACCACCTCTACGTTTGCACAACAACTGATTGGCTTAAACACATTAAGAAGGAAAGAAATTCCACAAATTAACTTTTAACAAGGCACACATGTTAATTGAAATGCATTCCAGGTGACCACCTCATGAAGCTGGTTGAGAGAATGCCAAAGGGCGGCAACTTTGAAGAACCTCAAATATATAATATATTTTGATTTACTACATGATTACTATATGATTCCATATGTTATTTTAAAGTTTTGATGTTTTTGCTATTATTCTACAATGTCGAAAATAGTAAAAATAAAGAAAAACCCTTGAATGAATAGGTGTGTATACTTCATAACAATCAGCTAGCTATATGTGAATTGTAATAATGTAGCCAACCAGATAGTTTAACAGGCAAAATGACCTAAAACTAATATTATGCAAGATACAGGTCAAACCTTCGTTGGTAGCTAGCTAACAATTCTTGACTTATTATGGGCTTGTGATCTATGCTGCGTAGGCAGGTAAACATGTCAAAATTAACACAGCATGTATTAACGTATCAAGATAAAAAATATATTATAGACGGGCAACATATGAGATATGAATAGGCAACATTTCACTCCGAAGTTGGAGTTTATTTTCTCTTGCTTCAGCTCAAATAATGTCCGCCATTGATTTCAATACATTTTGCGTTATTTGTACGGGGTTGCGTCATATTTCTGTGCATACATTCCATTGAAGCTTGCATTGATGCATGCTTCAAAATATGTACAATTACGCATCAGAGAAGTGCCCTCCGTGCTCACATACTTGGATTTGGACTCGTGCTCCAACCCTCTCGTGCTCCAACCCTCTCGTGCTCCAACCCTCTCGTGCTCCAACCCTCTCGTGCTCCAGTTTGCGTGCTCAGAGCGCAGTACTAAGCATTTTGAGAAACACCCATTGACTCTAATGTAACTCACATTTTAGTACGAGTTTAACTCTTTGTTTAAGACCAATTAGGATTTACAGTCGTTGTGTTTCATCGTCAATGGCACACAGCGATCACATAAGCATTGCTTACGCGAGTACGCATTTCACTGTTCGTCGACACCTGTTGTTTTACGAAGCATCTGACGAATAAAGTGTCATTTAGTTTGAAGTACTGCAGGCCACTGTATTGGGAATCGAATGAGATATTTAGCTTTAGTTACAGGACAGAGAGGGTGGGAGACGGTACCAGCATTTACATTTTTACATTTGAGTCATTTAGCAGATGCTCTTATCTAGAGCGACAACCCTAATTGTTCCTGTATTAGTGCCTTGCTCACGGGCATATCAACAGATTTTTTTCACCTGGTTGGCTCATGGAATCGAACCAGCCACATTTCGGTTACTGACCCAACGCTCTTAACCACTAGACTACCTGCTGCCTGTAGTAGTACAGTAATAGCAGGCTGTGATTGCACTCCCTCTTCTTAGGCCCAGAACCTGTTGGATTGGCAGTCATTAACATAGTAACTGGTTGGTAATTATACAGTACTAGGTCCCAATGCAGTAATGGTATAACACAGTATAGATCCTTGTTGCTTTTAGAGAGGACTACTCTGGACTTGCCTGAAAAGCAATGACTGTTAAGATGGTCACCTTTTTAGGTAAAGTTAAAGGGTAATGTTAGAAGGTAGTATGTCGGTGTCGGGAGAAATCACATTTTATTTGTCACTTACACATATTTAGCAGATGTTATTGCGGTTGTAGTGAAATGCTTGTGTTCCTAACTCCAACAGTGCAGTCATATCTAACAATTCACACATCTAAAAGTAAAAGAATGGAATTAAGAAATATATAAATATTATGATAAGCAATGTTGCGGTGGCATTGACTAAAATACAGTAGAATAAAGTATATACATACGAAATGAGTAAAGCCAATGTTTTCTTACCAATGTTTCCCCATTGGATTGCTGTATGATAGTGGGCCAGAAATCATTAGCCGAATGTCTCTATCTCTCTTATGTCCTCAGGATCGTTGTGGTCCTGGACTCAATGATCAAAGTGTTCACGTTCACCCACAACCCTCATCAGCTGCATGTATTTGAGACCTGCTATAACCCCAAAGGTCAGTACTACGGACCGACTACTGTCTACTGCAGCTTCCAGACTCCTAACCAGGCTGCTAAATACAATATTAGACATGCTCGTAATTGAAGTAAACAAACAATCTTCACAACAGTGTTATATGGGTGTAATGTGTAGCTTCTCCTCTCATCTCTCCCTCCCTCGCTCTCTCTCTCTCTCTCCCTCCATTTTAATACACTCTCCCCAGGTCTGTGTGTGCTGTGTCCCAACAGTAACAACTCTCTCCTGGCGTTCCCGGGCACCCACTCTGGGCATGTGCAGATCGTAGACCTGGCCAACACCGAGAAGCCTCCAGTGGACATCCCCGCCCATGAGGGGGCGCTGTGCTGCATCGCCCTCAACCTGCAGGGAACCAGGATAGCCACCGCCTCCGAGAAAGTAATACAACCCTTTTTTTAAAATACTCATTGACTAAAGGGACAGTCCATAGTAACAGAGTGAGACTGAGACTCAGATTTATTTTACTTTAAAATGTATGTCAAACAAAAACCAATGATTACAAGGTTAAACCATACAACTCTATGAGCAAGGACTACTTTTAATTATTTCCACTGCAAATTGTACAAAACACATTTGCTTGAAGAACACTGCAGATTCTAAGTTTAGTAACAGAATGACGGCACAAACAACACCAACTGTTATTCTGTTACCAAACTTTGCATTTGAACTGTTCAAGTAAATGGTTTTTGTAAAATTTTCAGTGGAAATAATTAACTATTTTATTGTTTATTTTATTTCCCCTTTATTTAACCAGGTAAGATAGTTGAGAACAAGTTCTCATTTACAACTGCGACCTGGCCAAGATACAGCAAAGCAGAGCGACAAACAAAAACACAGAGTTACACATGGAGTAAACAAACATACAGTCAATAACACAATAGAAAAAGTCTATATACAGTGTGTGCAAATGAGGTAAGATAAGGGAGGTAAGGAAATAAATTGTGGCAAAATAATTACAATTTAGCAATTAAACACTGGAGTGATAGATGTGCAGAGATAAATGTGCAAGTAGAGATACTGGAGTGCAAAGGAGAAGAAAAAAAACAGTACGGGGATGAGGTAGTTGGATGGGCTATGTACAGATGGGCTATGTACGGCTGCAGTGATCTGTGAGCTGCTCTGACAGCTGGTGCTTTTTATTTATTTGATTTATTTCACCTTTATTTAACCAGGTAGGCTAGTTGAGAACAAGTTCTCATTTGCAACTGCGACCTGGCCAAGATAAAGCATAGCAGTGTGAACAGACAACACAGAGTTACACATGGAGTAAACAATTAACAAGTCAATAACATAGTAGAAAAAAAGGGGAGTCTATATACATTGTGTGCAAAAGGCATGAAGAGGTAGGCGAATAATTACAATTTTGCAGATTAACACTGGAGTGATAAATGATCAGATGGTCATGTACAGGTAGAGATATTGGTGTGCAAAAGAGCAGAAAAGTAAATAAATAAAAACAGTATGGGGATGAGGTAGGTAAAAATGGGTGGGCTATTTACCGATAGACTATGTACAGCTGCAGCGATCGGTTAGCTGCTCAGATAGCAGATGTTTGAAGTTGGTGAGGGAGATAAAAGTCTCCAACTTCAGCGATTTTTGCAATTCGTTCCAGTCACAGGCAGCAGAGAACTGGAGCGAAAGGCGGCCAAATGAGGTGTTGGCTTTAGGGATGATCAGTGAGATACACCTGCTGGAGCGTGTGCTACGGATTGGTGTTGCCATCGTGACCAGGGAACTGAGATAAGGCGGAGCTTTACCTAGCATGGACTTGTAGATGACCTGGAGCCAGTGGGTCTGGCGACGAATATGTAGCGAGGGCCAGCCGACTAGAGCATACAGGTCGCAGTGGTGGGTGGTATAAGGTGCTTTAGTGACAAATCGGATGGCACTGTGATAAACTGCATCCAGTTTGCTGAGTAGAGTGTTGGAAGCAATTTTGTAGGTGACATCGCTGAAGTCAAGGATCGGTAGGATAGTCAGTTTTACTAGGGTAAGTTTGGCGGCGTGAGTGAAGGAGGCTTTGTTGCGGAATAGAAAGCTGACTCTAGATTTGATTTTCGATTGGAGATGTTTGATATGAGTCTGGAAGGAGAGTTTACAGTCTAGCCAGACACCTAGGTACTTATAGATGTCCACATATTCAAGGTCGGAACCATCCAGGGTGGTGATGCTGGTCAGGCGTGCGGGTGCAGGCAGCGAACGGTTGAAAAGCATGCATTTGGTTTTACTAGCGTTTAAGAGCAGTTGGCGGCCACGGAAGGAGTGTTGTATGGCATTGAAGCTCGTTTGGAGGTTCGATAGCACAGTGTCCAAGGACGGGCCGGAAGTATATAGAATGGTGTCGTCTGCGTAGAGGTGGATCAGGGAATCGCCCGCAGCAAGAGCAACATCATTGATATATACAGAGAAAAGAGTCGGACCGAGGATTGAACCCTGTGGCACCCCCATAGAGACTGCCAGAGGACCGGACAGCATGCCCTCCGATTTGACACACTGAATTCTATCAGAGAAGTAGTTGGTGAACCAGGCAAGGCCGTCATCCGAAAAACCGCTACTTAAAGTTAGTGAGGGAGATATGAGTCTCCAGTTTCAGTGATTTTTGCAATTCGTTCCAGTTATTGGCGGCAGAGAACTGGAAGGAAAGGTGGCCAAAAGAGGAATCCTAGCAAAGACTTGTAGATGACCTGGAGCCAGTGGGTTTATCGACGAATATGAAGCGAGGGCCAGCCAACGAGAGCATACAGGTTGCAGTGGTGGGTAGTATATGGGGCTTTGGTGACAAAACAGATGGTACTGTGATAAACTGCATCCAGTTTGCTGAGTAGAGTGTTGGAAGCAATTTTGTAGGTGACATCGCTGAAGTCCAAGATCGGCAGGATAGTCAGTTTTACAAGGGTATGTTTGGCAGCATGAGTGAAGGAGGCTTTGTTGCGAAATATCAAGCCTATACTAGAATTAATTTTGGATTGGAGATGCTTGATGTGAGTTTGGAAGCAGAGTTCACAGTCTAACCAGACATTTAGGTATTTGTAGTTATCCACATATTCTAAGTCAGAACCGTCCAGAATAGTGATGCTGGACGGGCGGGCAGGCGCGGGCAGCGGTCTGTTGAAAAGCATGCATTTAAAGGAGAGTTGTATGGCATTGAAGCTCGTCTGGAGGTTAGTATCCAAACACAGTATCCAAAGAAGGGCCAGAAGTATACAGAATGGTGTCATCTGCGTAGAGGTGGATCAGAGAATCATTATCAGCAGCAAGAGCGACATCATTGATATATACAGAGAAAATAGTCTATGGTGAACCCTGTGGCACCCCCATAGAGACTGCCAGAGGTCCGGACATCAGGCCCTCCGATTTGACACACAGAACTCTGTCTGAGAAGTAGTTGGTGAACCAGGCGAGGCATTCATATGAGAAACCAAGGCTGTTGAGTCTGCCAATATGAATGTGGTGATTGACATAGTTGGAAGCCTTGGCCAGGTTGATGAATACAGCTGCACAGTATTGTATTTTATCGATGGCGGTTATGATATCGTTTAGGACCTTGAGCGTGGCTGAGGTGAAACCATGACCAGCTCGGAAGCCAGATTGCATAGCGGAGAGGGTACGGTTGAATTCGAAATGGTCAGTGATCTGTTTGTTAACTTGGCTTTCGAAGACCTTAGAAAGGCAGGGTAGGATAGATATAGGTCTGTAGCAGTTTGGGTCTAGAGTGTCTTCCCTTTGAAAAGGGGAATGACCGCGGCAGCTTTCCAATCTTTGGGATCTCAGACGATATGAAAGAGAGTTTGAACAGACTAGTAATAGGGGATGCAACAATTTCGGTGGATAACTTTAGAAAGAGAGGGTCCAGATTGTCTAGTCAGTCTGATTTGTAGGTGTCCAGTTTTTGCAGCTCTTTTAGAACATCTGGTATCTGGATTTGGGAGAAGGAGAAATGGGGGAGGCTTGGGCAAGTTGCTGTGGGGGGTGCATGGCTGTTGACCGGGGTAGGGGTAGCCAGGTGGAAAGCATGGCCAGCCGTAGAAAAATGCTTATTGAAATTCTCAATTATCACTACTCCTGGGTTTAGACGGTACCTTTTTTTTCTCTACAACTGGTTGTCATGGTTGCTTGTAGATGTGGTGTACCAACTCCCACCTGGTTGTCATGGTTGCTTGTAGACAAAGCATACCAACTCCCAACTGGTTGTCATGGTTGCTTGTAGACGAAGCATACCAACTCCCAACTGGTTGTCATGGTTGCTTGTAGACAAAGCATACCAACTCTCAACTGGTTGTCATGGTTGATTGTAGACGAAGCGTACCAACTCCCAACTGGTTGTCATGGTTGCTTGTAGACGAAGCGTACCAACTCCCAACTGGTTGTCATGGTTGCTTGTAGATGAGGCGTATCCAACTCCCACCTGGTTGTCATGGTTGCTTGTAGACGAGGTGTAACCAACTCCCACCTGGTTGTCATGGTTGCTTGTAGATGAGGCGTAACCAACTCCCACCTGGTTGTCATGGTTGCTTGTAGATGAGGCGTACCAACTCCCTCCTGGTTGTCATGGTTGCTTGTAGAGGAGGCATAACCAACTCCCACCTGCTTGTCATGGTTGCTTGTAGATGAGGCGTACCAACTCCCACCTGGTTGTCATGGTTGCTTGTAGACCAGGCATAACCAACTCCCAACTGGTTGTCATGGTTGCTTGTAGACGAGGCGTAACCAACTCCCACCTGGTTGTCATGGTTGCTTGTAGACGAGGCGTAACCAACTCCCACCTGGTTGTCATGGTTGCTTGTAGACGAGGCGTAACCAACTCCCACCTGGTTGTCATGGTTGCTTGTAGACCAGGCGTAACCAACTCCCACCTGGTTGTCATGGTTGCTTGTAGACCAGGCGTAACCAACTCCCACCTGGTTGTCATGGTTGCTTGTAGACCAGGCGTAACCAACTCCCACCTGGTTGTCATGGTTGCTTGTAGACCAGGCGTAACCAACTCCCACCTGGTTGTCATGGTTGCTTGTAGACCAGGCGTAACCAACTCCCACCTGGTTGTCATGGTTGCTTGTAGACCAGGCGTAACCAACTCCCACCTGGTTGTCATGGTTGCTTGTAGACCAGGCGTAACCAACTCCCACCTGGTTGTCATGGTTGCTTGTAGACGAGGCGTACCAACTCTCAACACCGTATCTCTCTTTATTTCTCTCCAGGGAACCCTGATCAGAATATTTGACACCATGGCAGGTCACCTGATTCAGGAGTTGAGGCGGGGGTCACAGGCCGCTAACATCTACTGGTGAGAACATCCAACCAACCTGGGTCTCTTCTTCACCTGATATTAGATGTGACAAATGAACTAACGTTTCCATTTTGAGTCATTTAAGCAGATGTTCTGATCCAGAGTGACTTACAGAGTGCATCTGAAGGTTGTTTGGTGCGACGACCTCATATTAGTCATAGTAAGTTGTTGTTCTAGTCCTGATTGGTATCCCTCTGTTCCCCGTTCCCCAGCATCAACTTCAACCAGGACGCGTCCCTCATCTGTCTGTCTAGTGACCATGGTACAGTCCACATATTCGCTGCAGAGGACCCCAAGAGGAACAAACAGTCCAGGTCTGTCTGATTTGTCACCTCTCTATGCACTTTTTGACTGGAGCTCTTAAAAGGTCCAAATACTGCAACATTGATCATAGATTAAAGTACTGCCTTGGTGCCAGTGGTGATGAAGCTCTTTTTGAGAGAACTATCTATATTATTGACTGTTCAATGATATACACCATTTTTGGAAGAGTAACTTTGAAGTGAGCACATTTGTTTTCCAATGGTAATCTATAAACCAGACACCATTCCAAACCCCTTCCCGAATCCTTGTTTTGTTTCCTATAAATTCAAAACCCATTCCCGAATCATTGTTGTTTCCTTTTATCCTTAGCTTAGCCTCTGCTAGTTTCCTTCCTAAGTACTTCAGCTCCAAGTGGAGTTTCTCCAAGTTCCAGGTTCCATCAAATTCGCCGTGTGTGTGTGCCTTTGGAACAGAACCCAACTCTGTCATAGGTGTGGTGTGTGTGTGTGTGTGTGTGTGTGTGTGTGTGTATGGATGGTAGTGTTGCTCTCTGTGTACATGGAACAGAGCCCAGTGCAGTCATAAATTAGTCATACTCCAGCTACTTCCTGCTTCCTGTCCAGTGTCTGTAAACACATTCATCTGGACATTTCTTCAATGTTGACTCATTTGATTGTTGACCTGACACGACTCATTTGATTGTTTTATTGTTGACATAATTTTAGACTTTGAGCGGGAAACTGTGTTCTTAGATTTGTACATACTTTTGTGCCAACCAGAAGAAAAAAAATGTTTTTTTGACTTTGAGGATATAGCTGATGTATATTCTCTTATTGCGCCACTCTCTCTCGCTTTCTCTCTCTCGCTCTCTCGCTCTCTCGCTCTTTCGCTCTCTCTCTCACTCTCTCTCTTTCTCTCTCTCACTCTTTCTCTCTTTCTCTCTTTCTCTCTCGCTTCTCTCTCTCTCGCTCTCTCTTTCTCTCTTTCTCTCTCTTTCGCTCTCTCGCTCTCTCGCTCTCTCGCTCTCTCTTTCTCTCTTTCTCTCTCTCTTTCTCTCTCTCGCTCTCTTTCTCTCTCTCGCTCTCTCTTTCTCTCTCTCGCTTCTCTCTCGCTCTCTCGCTCTCTCTTTCTCTCTCTCGCTCTCTCTTCGCTCTCTCTCTCGCTCTCTCTCTCGCTCTCTCTCTCGCTCTCTCGCTCTCTCTCTCGCTCTCTTTCTCGCTCTCTTTCTCGCTCTCTTTCTCGCTCTCTCTCGCTCTCTTTCTCGCTCTCTTTCTCGCTCTCTTTCTCGCTCTCTTTCTCGCTCTCTTTCTCGCTCTCTTTTCGCTCTCGCTCTCTTTCTCGCTCTCTTTCTCGCTCTCTTTCTCGCTCTCTTTCTCGCTCTCTTTCTCGCTCTCTTTCTCGCTCTCTTTCTCGCTCTCTTTCTCGCTCTCTTTCTCGCTCTCTTTCTCGCTCTCTTTCTCGCTCTCTTTCTCGCTCTTTCTCTCTCTTTCTCTCTCTTTCTCTCTCTTTCTCTCTCTTTCTCTCTCTCTCTCTCTCTCTCTCTCTCTTTCTCTTTCTCTCTCTCTTTCTCTCATATCAGCCATTTGTGCTGACGGCAGCTACTACAAGTTCCTGTTCAACCCGAAGGGGGAGTGTTCCCGAGACGTCTACGCCCAGTTCCTGGAGATGACTGATGAGAAGATCTGACCTTTAACCCAGACTCCTCCTGCAGACAGACAGATGTGTGTTTTATTTTCTGGAGCAGGAGGACAAGGGGGATGGACAGGAGGAGGTTAGGTGTCTCTGCTCACCCAGTGCTGTTAGACTCTCAATGGAGAGAGGGAGACCGCCTTAGAAACGACAAGACGGATGGAGGGAGCGATGAATGAAGTCAATGTCCTCTCTGACACAAACTACTTAGAGACCATCCTTGAACAACTAGCAAAGGACAGACCGATGGACAGACTGTCACCTGGACCTTGTTGTCCTGCTACTCTGAGAACCAAACGGAAATGTATTTTTGTTGCTTTTTAAAGATGTCTTCCGTGGAATTTACAATGATCGGTTGATTATTCTGGTTCTTTTTTTTAAAAGGCGTATTGCGTTAATTCCAATAGGTATATACATAGAAAAATAAATATTGTAAACTAACACCACCTAATCTAACTATAGGGAGTGCCTCTGAGCTGAATCTATATTGGAGTGTGTATATACTCGCATATGTGCCTTCAGGAAGTATTCATAACCTTTGACTTATTTCTCATTTTGTTGTTACAGCCTGAATTATAAATTGATTAAATATATCATTTACATTACATTTAAGTCATTTAGCAGACGCTCTTATCCAGAGCGACTTACACTTACATATATATATATATTTTTACACACAATACCTCATAAGTGAAAACATGTTTTTAGAAATGTTTGCAAATATAAAATTTAATGCAGATATTTCTAATTTACGTAAGTAGTCACACCCCTGAGTCAATTCTTTGTAGAAGCACCTTTTGACAGTGATTACAGCTGTGAGTCTTTCTGGGTACGTCTCTTAAGAACATTCCACACCTGGATTGTGCAACATTTGCTCGTTATTCATTTTCAAAATGTTTCAAACTCTCAAATTGGTTGTTGATTGTTGCTAGACATCCATTTTCAGGTCTTGCCATAGATTTTCAAGTAGATTTAAGTCAAAACACCAACTCAGCCACTCAGTTACATTCACTGTCTTCTTGGTAAGCAACTCCAGTGTAGATTTGTCCTTGTGTTTTAGGTTATTGTCCTGCTGAAAGGTGAATTCATCTCCCAGTGTCTGGTGGAAAGCAGACTGAACCCCAGTCCTTAACAATTACAATCATACCCATAACATGATGCAGCCACCACTATGCTTGAAAATATGGAGAGTGGTACTCAGTAATGTGTTATGTTTGGGGCAAATCCAACACTTTGTATTCAGGACAAAAATGTAATTGCTGAGCCTCATGTTTTGCAGGTAATTAGTTTAGTGTCTTGTTACAAACATAATACAAATTTTCCAAAACATGCATCATCTACAGGCTTCCTTATTATCACTCTGTCAATTAGGTTAGTATTGTGGAGTAACTGCAATGTGTTTGATTAATCCTCAGTGTTCTCCTATCACAGCCATTAAACTAACTGTTTTAAGGTCACTATTGGCCTCATGGTGAAATCCCTGATTAGTTTCCTTTCTCTCTGGCAACTGAGTTAGTGACTGGGTGTATTAATACACTATCCAGAATGTAATTAATAACTTCACCGTGCTCAAAGGGATATTCAAAGTCTACTTTAAATGTTTGTTTTTTTACCCATCTACCAATAGGTGCCCTTCTTTACAAGGTGTTAGAAAACCCCCCTGGTGTTTGTGGGTGAATCTGTGTTTGAAATTCACTGCTCGACCTTACAATTATCTGTATGTGTGGGGTACAGAGATGAGGTAGTCATTTCAAAATAATGTTAAACACTCATTGCACACAGAGCGAGTCTATGCAACGTAGTATGTGACATGATTAAGCACATTTTTACTCCTGAAAGTATTTAGGCTTGTCATAACGAAGTGTTTGACTCAAGACATTTTGGTTTTAATTTGTAAACATTTCCGCTTGCACATTTTGGGGTATTGTGGTTAAGCCAGTGACAAACAAATCTCAATTTAATAAATGTTTTATTCTGGCTGTAACACACAATGTGGACAAAATCAAAGGGCATGAATACTTCGTGAAGGCACTGATATGCATATTTGGGTGGGATTTCACAAAGGAAGATCTTTGAGTTTGAGCCAGGTGGGTAAACACTTAGAAACAGCTTTCTTCCTACGGTTGAAGAAACGAGTCACCCATTAAGGGGTGGCAGGTAGCCTAGTGGTTAGAGCATTGGGCCACTAACCCGAAAGGTTGCTGGATCGTATCCCTGAGCTGACATGGTCAAAAATCTGTTGTCCTGCCCCTGGACAAGGCAGGACAACCCACTGTTCCCCAGTAGGACGTCATTGTAAATAAGAATGTGTTCTTAACTGACTTGCCTCGTTAAATTGAAAAAAGTTCATATTTTTCACATGATTTTTTTTTTTTTTTTAATCTTGATTTACGGTGGTTTCTGGTTAACCTCAGGGATTCCTCTTGGTGAAACCTCACCCTGGTAGAGTTTAGCTTCGCTGTATAAACACAAAGAATGCGCCAGACTGAACACGTGTTACCGTAGAAGAAGAAGAGATCTCATGGTAATGAATGTTTCGCTTTTCCTGACATTTCATGTTGTAGCTTACTATGTATATATGTACGTGTAATATCCTTGATGTGAGTCTCGCCCTCCTTGTGGAGAGGGAAATGTATTATTTACAACTCTAATTAGTACCTATAAAGCACTGATTTGGGGCTAGATTCAATCCCATCGCCCCTTTTTGGGCTATGCACCTTTTTTAAAGGCAACATTTCCGTGTTCGAGGAGACCGCATCCGTGGTAAATGCTGCATGTGTCGGCTCAATCGGAAATGTATGTCAATCGCGTTATAACACAGCTCTTCCGCGGTACGGATTGAATCTAGGCCCAAGTACTTTGATCTTTACATTTGAGTTTTGAGCATAATCAAAGTCGGGCAACTTGATCAGTCTCTGATGATTTTCAATGATGCGTATGTTCCTAATTCTTTCAAAGAAACCAATGTTTATCATGCATCCGTTCCTGAATGAATACAACCGTTTTCCCAGAACCAAGCCGTCCCAGTCATTGTGGAAACTGCTGCAGTATTCTGCCGTGATCAAAGTGCATTTCCACCCCCTTATGAAAGTCTTACGAGTGACACATTCTAGCTGAATTAAACCAAAATCCACTTCCTTGTGTGACTGAATTACACACCCATTCCTTTTTGGTGAGGTTTAATTGGCTGGTGTCGTTTGCCTCTTGAAGAGAGAAGTCTCTTCTGCTTGCTCACTAGGGCCAGCTTTAGCAAGCTTCTGCATATGTTAGCTGATCTAATACATGATGGTAACATTTGTGGATCGACAAGCAGTATTGACTTTAGAGCCTATCTCATGTTGGTCACAGTATCAGGTCCAGCTTTTTGGCCCATGTATGTGACCTTACAATGCAGTACTACAATGTCTTTTTCTGTATCTTTCAGTATGTTTCTGATTTGTCCGACGCACATTTCTCTTTCATTTTGAATTGAATGGGATCCGCTTTCTGAATGCATTTCATTTGTTGCATCCAGCTCTGATTGTACATATGTCGGGGGAATTTAATCCCCACACACACACACACACACACACTATGCTGCCATTTAACTACATATGGACGCGGCACAAACTCTCCTGTTTATGTGACACATTCAAAATGATTGTAAAATCCTGCATTTAAATTTGTAAATAAAATGTCATGTCCGTATGCACATTTGTACATGACCCGGGGTACTGTGTGTAACTTAAAGGTAGTGTGTGAACTCGGTTTAAGGCAGTGGTGTAATCTGTTTTAGTATGTTTTGGCATCATATGCATTCACAATGCATTTAGTTTAGAAGGAACCATGCTTGGTCTGAAAAGAACTACCCAAGCCCTCCGCTAGCCAGCTGTTAACTACTCCCCTAGCCAGCTGTTAATCTCTCCCCTAGCCAGCTGTTAACCCCTCCCCTAGCCGGCTGTTAACCCCTCCCCTAGCCAGCTGTTAACCCCTCCCCTAGCCAGCTGTTAACCCCTCCCCTAGCCCGCTGTTAACCCCTCCCCTAGCCCGCTGTTAACCCCTCCCCTAGCCCTCTGTTTACCCCTCCACTGGCCAGCTGTTAACCCCTCCCCTTAGCCCTCTGTTAACCCCTCCCCTTAGCCCTCTGTTAACCCCTCCCCTAATATGTTTCTAAACATTTCTACATTAATGTGGATGCTACCATGATCACGGATAATCCTGAATGACGCACAAATAAAATACCCCCATGGCTGTTGACCTCTCACCATACCAATGAGGTTAGCATTTTTTTTATTGTGAGGGGGGGTTATGATATTTGTGCATCTAACTTTCTCACTCATTCACAATTTATTCAGGATTAATGTAGAAATGTTTAGAAACATATAACATTTTTACAATAAGGGACTCCAAAATGACACAATATATTATGTACCATTCATTTATATTGGGAACAAATTATCTGACAAACAAAACAAACAGAAACTGCATCCAAAAAGTTTGTAAAGTAACAAGAAAAAGTACAGTAACGTGCTATGAATATGGAACCAAATACTAAACTTTTGACTACTTTAATACACATAAGTGGGTTTGTCCTTCAAATGGGAGGACCATGTACAAAAAGTGCTGTAATTTGTTAACGGTTCAACCGAGGTGGATGGAAATACCCTCATGTTAAAGCTGACAATCTGAACTTTAACCTCATAGTCATTGTATCGTTTCAAATCCAAAGTGCTGGAATACAGAGCCAAAACAACAACAAATGTGTCACTATCTCCTCTCTTCTGGGAAGGCTGTCCACTAGATGTTGGAACATTACTGCTATAACAGCCTCCTCTCTTCTGGGAAGGCTGTCCACTAGATGTTGGAACATTACTGCTATAACAGCCTCCTCTCTTCTGGGGAGGCTGTCCACTAGATGTTGGAACATTGCTGCTATAACAGCCTCCTCTCTTCTGGGAAGGCTTTCCACTAGATGTTGGAACATTGCTGCTATAACAGCCTCCTCTCTTCTGGGAAGGCTTTCCACTAGATGTTGGAACATTACTGCTATAACAGCCTCCACTCTTCTGGGAAGGCTGTCCACTAGATGTTGGAACATTACTGCTATAACAGCCTCCACTCTTCTGGGGAGGCTGTCCACTATTAATGTGGACGATTAGACCCTGGCTCGCAGTCAGCGTTTCAATTCATCCCAAAGGTGTTCGATGGGGTTGAGATCATGACTGTGCAGGCCAGTCAAGTTCTCCCACACCAATCTTGATAAAACATTTTTGTATGGACCTCGCTTTGTGCATGGGGTCAATGTCATGCTGAAACAGGAAAGGGGTTCCCCAAACGGTTGCCACAAAGTTGGAAGCACAGAATAGTCTAGAATGTCATTGTATGCTATAGCGTTAAGATTTCCCTTCACTGGAACTAAAGGGGCATAGCCTGAACCATGAAAAACAGCCCCAGACAATTATTCCTCCCCCAGCAAACTTTACAGTTGGCACAATGCATTGGTGCAGGTAACATTCTCCTGGCATCCGCCAAACCCAGAATCGTCCATCGGACTGCAAGATGGTGAAGCGTGATTCATCACTCCAGAGAACGTGTTTCCACTGATCCAATGGCGGCAGGATTTACACAGCTCCAGCCAACGCTTGGCATTGTGCATGGTGATCTTAAGCTTGTGTGCGGCTGCTCGGCCATGGAAACCCATTTCATGAAACTCTCGATGAACAGTTCTTGGGCTGACGTTGCTTCCAGAGGCAGACAAACTGACTTGTTGAAAAGCTGGCATCCTATGACGGTGCCACATTGAAAGTCACTGAGCTCTTCAGCAAGGCCATTCTACTGGCAATGTTTGTCTATGGAGATTGCATGGCTGTGTACCCAATTTTATACACCTGTCAGCAACAAGTGTGGCTGAAATTGTCGAAGGGGTGTCCACATCCTTTTGTACAGTTGAAGTCGGAAGTTTGCATACACTTTAGCCAAATACATTTAAACTCAGTTTTTCCACAATTCCTGACATTTAATCCAAGTAAACATTCCTTGTATTAGGTCACCACTTTATTTTAAGAATGTCAAATGTCTGAATAATAGTAGAGAGAATTATTTATTTCAGCTTTTATTTCTTTCATCACATTCCCAGTGGGGCAGAAGTTTCAATACACTCAATTAGTATTTGGTAGCATTGCCTTCAAATTGTTTAATTTGGGTCAAATGTTTCAGGTAGCCTTCCACAAGCTCCAACACAATATGTTGGGTGAATTTTGGCCCATTCCTCCTGACAGAGCTGGTGTAACTGAATCAGGTTTGTAGGCCTCCTTGCTCGCACACGCTTTTTCAGTTCTGCCCGCAAATTTTCTATAGGATTGAGGTCAGGGCTTTGTGGTGGCAACTCCAATACTTGACTTTGTTTTCCTTAAGCCATTTTGCTACAACTTTGGAAGTATGCTTGGGGTCATTGTCCATTTGGAAGACCCATTTGCGACCAAGCTTTAACTTCCTGACTGATGTTTTGAGATGTTGCTTCAATATATCCACATAATTTTCCTTCCTCATGAAGCCATCTATTTTGTGAAGTGCACCAGTCCCTCCTGCAGCAAAGCACCCCACAACATGATGCTGCCACCCTGTGCTTCACGGTTGGTATGGTGTTCTTTGGCTTGCAAGCCTCCTCCTTTCTCCTCCAAACATAACAATGGTCATTATGGCCTAACAGTTGTATTTTGTTTCATAACATTACATTACATTTAAGTCATTTAGCAGATGCTCTTATCCAGAGCGACTTACAAGACAAGAGGACATTTCTCCAAAAGGTACGATCTTTGTCGCCATGAGCATTTGCAAACCGTAGTCTGTTTTTTATGGCGGTTTTGGAGCAGTGGCTTCTTCCTTGCTGAGCGGCCTTTCAGGTTATGTCGATATTGAACTCGATTTACTGTGGATATAGATACTTTTTTACCTGTTTCCTCCAGCATCTACACAAGGTCCTTTGCTATTGTTCTGGGATTGATTACTCTTTGCACCAAAGTACGTTCATCTCTAGGAGACAGAACGTGTCTCCTTCCTAAGCGGTATGGCGGCTGTGTAGTTCCATGGTGTTTATACTTGCGTATTATTGTTTGTATAGATGCACATGGTACCTTCAGGCGTTTGGAAATTGCTCCCAAGGATGAACTGGACTTGTGGAGGTCTACAATTTTCTTTCTGAGGTCTTGGCTAATTTCTTTTGATTTTCCCATGATGTCAAGCAAAGAGGCACTGAGTTTGAAGGTAGGCCTTGAAATACATCCAGGTACACCTCCAATTGACTCACATGATGTCAATTAGCCTATCAGAAGCTTCTAAAGCCATGATATCATTTTCTGGAATTTTCCTAGCTGTTTAAAGGCACAGTCAACTAGTGTATACACATTTCTGACCCACTGGAATTGTGATACAGTGAATTATAAGTTTAATAATCTTTAGGTAAACAATGGTTGGAAAAATTACTTGTGTCATGAACAAAGTAGATATCCTAACCGACTTGCTATAGTTTGTTAACAAGATATTTGTGGAGTGATTGAAAAACGAGTTTTAATAACTCCAACCTAAGTGTGTGTAAACTTCCGACTCCAACTGTACATATAGTGTAAGTGGTCCAGTTGGTTCTCGTATACATTACATGACGGATCCTCATGGGGGAAGTTCATGGCTACGTCCAAAATGGCTCCCTAGTCCCTATATAGGGCACTACTTTTTTATTTTTACCCAATTCTTCTCGAAATTTTGTGATTACTCTGCCGTAATCACTCCTCTTTCACCCCAGCTGCCAAACTAACCCTGAATTTATTGATCGCCAGGTGAGGGTGCTTTCGAGCGGCTAGATGTTCTTTACCATTCCTTACAGGACACATCACTGCACTCCATATTCCTCTGTAAATCTCTGTATACCTGTCGCAAGACCCACTGGTTGATGCTGATTTACAACACCCTCTTAGGCCTCACTCCCCCCTATCTGAGATACCTACTGCAGCCCTCATCCTCCACATACAACTGTTCTGCCAGTCACATTCTGTTAAGGGTCCTCAAAGCACACATCCCTGGGTCGCTCCTCTTTTCAGTTCGCTGCAGCTAGCGGCTGGAACGAGCTGCAACAAACACTCAAACTGGACAGTTTCATCTCAATCTCTTTATTCAAAGACTCAATCACAGACACTCTTACTGATGGTTGTGGCTGCTTTGTGTGATGTATTGTTGTCTCTACCTTCCCTTTGTGCTGTTGTCTGTGCCCAACAATGTTTGTACCATGTTTTGCGCTGCTACCATGCTGTGTTGCTGCCACGCTATGTTGTGGCCTTGGGTCTGTCTTTATGTGGTGTTGTGGTCTCTTGTGATGTTTGTCTTGTCCTATATTTTGATGACATTTTTTATCCCAGCCTCCATCCTGACAGGAGGCCTTTTGGTAGGCCGTCGTTGTAAATAAGAATTTGTTCTTAACTGACTTGCCTATTTAAAGGTTAAATAATATATCTTTTTAAAATTGTTCTTTTCTCATCACTGCAACTCTCCAATTGGCTTGGGAGAGGTGAAGGTAGAGTCATGCGTCCTCAGAAAAAATGACCCGCCAAACCACACTTCTTAACACCCACTCACTTTAGCCAGCTGCACCAATGTGTCAGAGGAAACACCATTCAACTGATGACCAAAGTCAGCCTGCAGGCGCCCGAACTGCCACAAGGAGTCGCTAGAGCGCGATGAGCTAAGTAAAAAAAAAAAAACTTGGCCAAACCATCCCCTATCTTGGACGACGCTGGGCCAATTGTGCACTGCCCCACCCACCCGCAGTAACTTCCTGGAACACCAACAAAAATCCCAGGAATGCAGCTGCAGTCATGGTGAAACAAAACCCGTCCTACCTACTCTCCTAGAACTAGACTGGTATTCCCTCATCTTAACTATCTGCCGAGCGGCTGCTTCTCTATAGTGTCGTTTCTCTCCAGTGTTACAGAACCTATTGTACCCTGGGCCCCTAGAAGACCACTGCATTAGAGGAAATAAGAGATTCACCAACGTTACATTACATGGTGAGGTTCCAACTGCTGTCAACCAGATGCCTTGCAAAAGGATGGTTGATCTCACTGTGGCTGGCATTTGCACCTTCAAGGCATCTCAGGTTGAAAATAATGTTCTTTGACAAGGCGACAAAACACAGTGTCTGTTTCTCTGTGTGAATGTTTACCAGTAGCAAAGAGTCAAAAACACACCGACAGAAAACAGTAAGACACAGGACAGAGGTTGAAATTAATTTATATATATATATAAAATAAAAAAAGGATGCATTTACCCACCGAAGCAGAACAAACATATCACTTGTTTTTCCCTTGTGGAAACCAAATACAATCTGAAGAGACTTCAGGGAGCCAGAACAGATGAAAAATAATCAAGCAAGGAGACTGCTGACTTTCAACACAAAAAGGTAAACACAGCCATTGATGACAGGGAAAACAGAATAAAAAGTAAATAAAATACATGAAGAGGGTAAGTGCTTTACTGGTCAGAATCATACAGTATAGCATAGATTCAGTCTTTTTTTTCTTGAGTTCCATATTCAGTTAACTGCTCAGGTACATTCTCTAAATTCGGTAACATGCAAAGCATTGATGAAGCATACGGTCAAACACGCATGGAAATATATTTTTTTCTTATAGGATATTTGTTAAAATATGACATCTGTAGATGTACAGTGATTTGGAAACTTCTTTTGGGTTTGACAACAGAAAAACAAAACAATCCACTCAATAGATAGTGTTTTCTTGAAGGAAAAGGAGACTACATTCATTTCACTGAACAAAGATTCCACAATATCAGGTGACTTTAAATATTTTTTTGCGAACCCACTTCTTATAGCCTTTAGTATGGTTATTACTAAAATGTCTGTGCCTTGGAAAACGGGTGGTACACTCAAAGACGATCCTAGGATACACGTGTACAACAAAATACGACATCTCTACTCACTCACGACTGCTTTAGGTAGGTCGACATGAAGGCTAGCTGCCAGAGATACAGGGAATGGTTCCACACACACTTCCCTTTTAGGGAATACACTACTGTTAACGGTCGTTGATGTCATTTCTTTCCAAATATTAAGAGCTCGTCTACCATGCTGCCGGGATGACGCCATTGGCTACATCCCTCCATTGGGGGCGTGTCCTGGGTAAAAACTGACAGGGGAACCTACCAATCAGCAGTGGAAGCCTTGGTGATTCTGGTAGTCTAGAGTTCCATTTTTATCTTGTTAACAATTTTTTTAATGTACTACTTTTTGAATAACTTATATAATGAAGGGTTATACCGTGCTTCTCTTAAGGTTGAGTCTCTCCAAAACAGTGTCACCTCTTTAGCAACTTCATTTGCCTTCTCTTTTTGAATGATTATTTTCCTATTGTTATACTAACTGGGTGAGTGGTCTGTTTACTGGTCACACGCTTTGTATCTCTTTCCTCCCTTTGAGTAGATGAGCAACGTGATTTAGAGTGGGAGTCTGGTCGGGGGAGGGGTGAGAACAGAGGGGGCTCATTGAGGAGAGGGGTCAGGACCTCTAGTCATCGCTGGCCTTTTCACTAACCCCATTCTCCTCGTCTCTGTTTGTGTGCGAGTTGTTTACAGCGGGGATAATGCTCTCGCCCCCCTCTTCCATTTTGACTCTTTTGGGTTCGGAATGGTCGGCCAGCTCCCCATTCCGCCTCTTGGTTGGCAGTGATGCAGATGCCGAGGCGTGGGCTGCTAACAGGTGGAGGGGGTTCACCACTGCTGAGAGGAGAGAGAGAGTTTTACTACTGGATTCAAGGTAACCCTGACATAAACAAGCATTACTGAGTGAAACGGCAGGTCATTTTAGACAAGTCATTCCAATCGCGTGCCATTTTTTACAAGCTTCATGGGTGTTAGGTGCCATTTTGACTGTGTCTCACCTGTGTTAGCAGCAGTAGTAATTGGGATCAGGCGAGTCCCATTCTGTGTGATGGTCTTGATAGGAAGCCGATGCTGGCCCAGGGGGGCCTGCTGCAAAATGGTAACCGTTGTTAGGGGCGTGGCCTGGGAGGTCTGGATGATGCGATTGGCCCTGCCTATAGAGGAAGCAGTGACGGCTGGGACCGGCTCCACTTTGACTGGTTGAAGAGAGACAAAACACTGAGATACATGACCACAGTTTTTCATTTATAAAGGGACTGGTACAGCAAAGAAAATGTACATTTGACTGTAAATCTATAAGCCAAACTTTGTCTCCTCACCTTTGACCCCATTGTGGTCTCCCCCTCCGTTCTCCTGCAGTTCTGTCTTTACCGTAACGACAGAGTTCTGTGTAGCACCAATAGTAGCCATGGTGACCATCGGGATCTGTTGGAGTACATGTACCGTCTGCATGACGGGGGCGGAGCTTACGGTTGTTGTCATGACGGGCGTTGCCATGGTGTAGGTAACAGGCTTCATGGTAGTCTGGGGTAACTGTCGCTGCACGGCGATCAGCACCGGCTGGCTGTTTAGAGGGGAGCCTATCAGAGACAAGTATCAGAGGTCAGACAGGAAGTGGAGTTGTTAACCACCCACCAACACAGTTGAAACAACAACCTCCAACATAACATAACTCACCAGGAGCACTCTGAGCGAACTGGGCCTCCTGGATGACAGCTAGTTTGGGCTGTAGGGCAGTGGCTGTGGTGGGAGCTATGGCCCGGGCTGGCTCTGGGTCCATGGGCACAGGGGAACCCTCCCTGGACAGGCTTTCCGGGGACTGCACTCCACTGGAGTGGGCCGACAGTCCCCCTGTGTGGCTAGGAGAGGCCGGGGCACTCCTGAAGGGACAACAGCAGGAAGACTATTAGAATGATTAGCAAATGTGAGTGTACATTCATCTTTGTGTTCTGCATGCCAAAAAGAAACATCCTACCCAGAGCCCATTGAATAATTTAGAGCAGTGTCCCAGACAGAGAAATAATTTCCTCTACCTGCACTGACTAACTGAGCCCACAGGGGGTAGTGGTGAGTTAAAATACTGCTGGAGAATTGCATGCCATTTCAAACTACAGTATATACGAGAGGGAAATATAGGAGCATGTGACTTCTATTTTACCTGGATGAGAGGGGGCCTAGTGGGGTCCTGAAGCAGGGTACCCCCCTGGGCCTGCGCTTCCTGAACGCCTGTTCACACAACTTGCCCTCTGATGAGGGGTCGATCCTCCAGAAAGATCCCTTACCTGGCTCCTCCTGAGACCGAGCCACTTTGATGAAGTAGCGATTCAGAGACAAGTTATGACGGATCGAGTTCTAGAACACAGTAGACAGAGTATTCATTACAATGGGAAGGTTATGGTGGATTGAGATTCTAGAACACAGTAGACAGTATTCATTACAATGGGAAGGTTATGGTGGATTGAGATTCTAGAACACAGTATTCATGACAATGGGAAGGTTATGGTGGATTGAGATTCTAGAACACAGTATTCATTACAATGGGAAGGTTATGGTGGATTGAGATTCTAGAACACAGTATTCATTACAATGGGAAGGTTATGGTGGAGTGAGATTCTAGAACACAGTAGACAGTATTCATGACAATTGGAAGGTTATGGTGGATTGAGATTCTAGAACACAGTATTCATTACAATGGGAAGTTTATGGTGGATTGAGATTCTAGAACACAGTAGACAGTACTCATGACAATGGGAAGGTTATGGTGGAGTGAGATTCTAGAACACAGTAGACAGTATTCATGACAATGGGAAGGTTATGGTGGATTGAGATTCTAGATCACAGTATTCATTACAATGGGAAGGTTATGGTGGATTGAGATTCTAGAACACAGTAGACAGTATTCATGACAATGGGAAGGTTATGGTGGAGTGAGATTCTAGAACACAGTAGACAGTATTCATGACAATGGGAAGGTTATGGTGGATTGAGATTCTAGAACACAGTAGACAGTACTCATGACAATGGGAAGGTTATGGTGGAGTGAGATTCTAGAACACAGTAGACAGTATTCATTACAATGGGAAGGTTATGGTGGATTGAGATTCTAGATCACAGTATTCATTACAATGGGAAGGTTATGGTGGATTGAGATTCTAGAACACAGTATTCATTACAATGGGAAGGTTCTGGTGGATTGAGATTCTAGAACACAGTAGACAGTATTCATGACAATGGGAAGGTTATGGTGGATTGAGATTCTAGAACACAGTATTCATGACAATGGGAAGGTTATGGTGGATTGAGATTCTAGAACACAGTATTCATTACAATGGGAAGGTTATGGTGGATTGAGATTCTAGAACACAGTATTCATTACAATGGGAAGGTTATGGTGGATTGAGATTCTAGAACACAGTAGACAGTATTCATGACAATGGGAAGGTTATGGTGGAGTGAGATTCTAGAACACAGTAGACAGTATTCATGACAATGGGAAGGTTATGGTGGATTGAGATTCTAGAACACAGTAGACAGTACTCATGACAATGGGAAGGTTATGGTGGAGTGAGATTCTAGAACACAGTAGACAGTATTCATTACAATGGGAAGGTTATGGTGGATTGAGATTCTAGATCACAGTATTCATTACAATGGGAAGGTTATGGTGGATTGA
Source organism: Oncorhynchus gorbuscha (assembly GCF_021184085.1). Lineage (NCBI taxonomy): Eukaryota > Metazoa > Chordata > Actinopteri > Salmoniformes > Salmonidae > Oncorhynchus > Oncorhynchus gorbuscha. Next base: position 10,643,342 of record NC_060183.1, on the reverse strand, counting down.
GATTCTAGAACACAGTATTCATTACAATGGGAAGGTTCTGGTGGATTGAGATTCTAGAACACAGTAGACAGTATTCATGACAATGGGAAGGTTATGGTGGATTGAGATTCTAGAACACAGTATTCATGACAATGGGAAGGTTATGGTGGATTGAGATTCTAGAACACAGTATTCATTACAATGGGAAGGTTCTGGTGGATTGAGATTCTAGAACACAGTAGACAGTATTCATGACAATGGGAAGGTTATGGTGGAGTGAGATTCTAGAACACAGTAGAAAGTATTCATTACAATGGGAAGGTTATGGTGGATTGAGATTCTAGAACACAGTAGACAGTATTCATGACAATGGGAAGGTTATGGTGGATTGAGATTCTAGAACACAGTAGACAGTATTCATGACAATGGGAAGGTTATGGTGGATTGAGATTCTAGAACACAGTAGACAGTATTCATGACAATGGGAAGGTTATGGTGGATTGAGATTCTAGAACACAGTAGACAGTATTCATGACAATGGGAAGGTTATGGTGGATTGAGATTCTACAGCACAGTAGAGAGACATAGTGAGAATGGATGGAATTATAGACAGAAAGAGCGAGAGAAACAATAGATGAGATTCTAGAACAGAAAGGTATAACTGATAAAGAGTTCAGTTCAAAGCCATGAGAGACAGGTTGTAATGGATAACGTGAGACTGGATAACTTAGAAAGACTGGCGTTTACGTAGAAGTCGGTTTGTCTCATTCTAAGAGAAATATACCACAGCAGGATGAAATACAGGGTGGATTCACCGACCTGCCAGCCTTTGTCTGCGGTCCTGTAGTAGGGGTAGTTCTTGGTGATGTGTGTGTAAATCCCATTCAGAGTCAGCTGCTTGTCGGGGGCCATGGTGATAGCCTGGACTATTAGTTGTGCATAGGAATATGGTGGCTTGGAGTCATCCTGAGGACAGAACAAATGAGAAAGCATTTTGATTTCATGCTACAGATATTGGATTAGATTTATGCTACGATTGATGTGTATGTATTGCATGTGTTTATCTGGGTCAATAAACATTTTAATTTAAATTAAGGTTCAAGTGTTTGGTTTTGTGAGAACTTGTTTTCAGTTTCACGTTAGTCACACACATGTTGAAAACAAGTAGAGTTATAGTTCACTGGGATTTGTCACTCCAAAGTCTACATTTTCCTTCAATGAGTAACCGATCCCAGAGAACCAAAACAAAACCAACGTTTCTTTCCATCACCCTGGGTTCCACCTCTAAAGACAATGGAGTCAGGGGCGTGTTCAGGACGGTGCCACATTACAGAACACGGAGATAGAAACGCATTGTGTAGAATTTATAGGACTGTCAGGGCAAAACAGGGATTTGTTTAGCTCGATTAGACTCATTTCTATATTCAACGTTCTGAACACTTCACTGGTTCATCCCAGCACTGGGCCAAAACCTCAATAGTCTAAAGTGGAATCCTCTCATCTTCTTTCCTTCATTGACAATACTCTGTAAGAGATGGACATGTCTCTCATTTGACTTCAATTATACTGCTTTGCCTGACCTCTTCATACCAGCGTGGAGGAAAGGAGAGGAAGCCACTTTGGGACTATTGGGATGCTGGTGTCTCACCTTGGGGCTGTCTCCCCCCGAGCCGTCCTTTTCGTCTGATTGGGAGTTCTCATTGATGAGGTCAGCGGTCAGTGCACGGCCCATCCTATAGCCAGACAGACCCGCCCCTCGGGGACTTGACGGACAGGAGTTTGGACAGGAGTTGGCAGCACTGTTGGGGCGAGAAACAATTTAAATGGTGAGACTGAGTGGGAGAGACTGTGATTTGGTGATGAACAAGGAAATCCTGTGATGGCCGAAAAGATCTCAGATCCAACAAGCATCCAAGACACCTAACCCATAACCATAATGTCTGAAACCTCTGGTGGAGCAGAATGCACAGTGCCTTCGGCAAGTATTCAGACCCTTTGCTATGAGACTCGAAATTGAGCTCCTTGAGACGTTTCTACAACTTGGAGTGCACCTGTGGTAAATTAAATTGATTGGATATGATTTAGAAACCTGTCTATAGATAGTCCACTGCATGTCAGAGCAAAAACCAAGTCATGAGTTCGAAGGAATTGTCCAAAGAGCTCAGAGACAGGATTGTGTCGAGGCACAGACCTGAGGAAGGGTCTCAAAAACAATTCTGCAGCATTGAAGGTCCCAAAGAACACAGTATTCTTAAAAGGAATCATTTTGAACCAGCCTTGACCCTTTCTAGATCTGGCCGCCTGGCCAAACTGAGTCATCGGGTGAGAAGGGCCTTGGTCAGGGAGGTGACTAAGAACCCAATGGTCACTCTGACAGAGCTCGAGAGTCCCTCTGTGGCGATGGGAGAGAACCTTCCAGAAGGACAACCATCTCTGCAGCACTCCACCAATCAGGCCTTTACGTTAGAGTGGCCAGACAAAAGGCACATTACACCCCGCTTGGAGTTTGCCAAAAGGCACCTAAACACTCTCAGACCATGAGGAACAAGATTCTCTGGTCTGATGAAACCACACTAACTCTTTGGCCTGAATGCCAAGCGTCACGTCTGGGGGAAATCTGGCACCATCCCTACGGTGAAGCATGGTGGTGGAAGCATTATGCTGTGGGGATGTTTTTCAGAGGCAGGGACTGGGAGACTAGTCACGATTGAGGCAAAGATGAACAGAGCAAAGTACAGAGATCTTTGATGAAAACCTGCTCCAGAGCGCTCAGGACCTCAGACTGGGGCAAAAGTTCACCTTCCAACAGGACAACGACTCTAAGCACACAGCCAAGACAACGCAGGAGTGGCTTCGGGACAAGTCTCTGAATGTCTTTGAGCGGCCCAGCAAGAGCCTGGACTTAAACCCGATCTAACATCTCTGGAGAGACCTGAAAATAGCTGTGCAGCAACACTCTCCATCCAACCTGACCGAACTTGAGAGGTTCTGCAGAGAAGAATGGGAGAAACTCCCCAAATACAGGTGTGCCAAGCCAAGAAGACTCAAGGCACTATATAAAAAACACCTGCTCTTTCCATGACATAGACTGACCAGGTGAAAGCTATGATCCCTTATTGATGTCACTTGTTAAATCCACAACAAAATCAGTGTAGATGAAGGGGAGGAGACAGGTTAAAGAATGATTTTTAAGCCTTGAGACATGGATTGTATATGTGTGCCATTTAGAGGGTGAAGGGGCAAGACAAAACATGTCAGTGCCTTTGAACAGGGTTTGGTAGTAGGAGCCAGGCGCACCGGTGTGTGTCAAGAACTGCAACACGGCTGGGTTTTTCATGCTCAACAGTGTCCTGTGTGTATCAAGAATGGTCCACCACCCAAACGACATCCAGCCAACTTGACACAACTGTGGGATGCATTGGAGTCAACATGGGCAGGCATTCCTATGGAACGCTTTCAACACCTTGGATGAGTCCAATGCCCCGACCAATTGAGGCTATTCTGAGGGCAAAAGGGGGGAGTGCAACTCCATATTAGGAAGGTGTTCTTAATATGTTTTGTACACTCAGTGTATATGCCAGGAGTTAGAGCTGGGACGATAGACCCAAAAGGTATCCATACCGACCATTTATCATGGACATTTTACCTGATCGATAATAACGATACTTAGCCATTGAAGGAATGTGAAGTTTTAAACAAAATAAGTCTGCTACTATGGGCTATTGGTAACTGGAAAATTGATAGCTACAACATTCAAAAGTTGTATTAATAGTTTTAAGGGCAATACTTCAAAAGTTACTAGTGCATGTTAATGTTATGAATTTATTGTTCAATTTATCATTATTGTGATAATTCAGTCAATTTACCACAAAAATTTATTTTTGTCCATATCGCCCAGCTCTACTAGGAGTATTCACATCTGAGCCTGGAGGTTCGGAGTATTGCTGTTTTTGAAAATCAGTGGCGGCACCCTCTTCCTGATCCAGATTAGAATAACCCTGCCATCTGCAACGCTCTGAACGTTTCATGGCTCGAACTTCACTTCAGTCTCACCTGATGGTGCCGGTGGGTGAGGGCAGGGGGCTTATGAGGTGGGCGATGTTGTCTGGAATGTTGATGGTCAGCGGCGCCATCTGGTGCTGGACGGGCTTTACCGGTGACTCCGACACGTTCCTACGCTCCTTCTTATCGCCGGACAGGGCTGTGAACGTGATCTTGATGTTGGTGCTGGGGAACCGGAGACAGCACCTGGAGAACAGTGAAAGAAAGGGGGGAGAGAGAGTCTAAGGACACAATAGTAGAACAGCCATCCACACCTACCCAGACTCACTCAACAATAATAGTGAGAATGTCTCTAATTGGGATCCTGAGTGGCGCAGCAGTCTAAGGTACTGCATCACGGTATTAGAGGTGTCACTACAGACCCGGGTTTGATCCCGGGATGTATCACAACTGGCTGTGATCTGGCGTCCCATAGGGCAGCACACAATTGGCCCATTGTCCTGATTAGGGGAGGGTTTGGCTGGGGTAGGCTGCAATTGTAAATACTATTTTTTGAATGGGTATCAACACATACAGAGGCACTCTGATAAGGGCCAGAAGAGTATTAACAGGGTTTATACATTGAGCTTACATAACAGTTTTTACTTACTATTACATTGGGGTATATTTGGACCATATCATGCACTATGGGACCAGTTGACTGTGACATAGAACTATTTGACATTTCAGACCAGTAAAACACCACATTTCATTGCACCTTTCCAGTGCATATGACAATAAAACATATATTCAAAAGAATCCGATTGTTATGATTTAATAGAACTGCGTACCAATCAATGCTATTTCTAACCCACTATTGTAATGTCCTGCTCAGTCGGTAGAGAATGACACATGCAACGCCAGGGTTGTGGGTTCGATTCCCACGGGGGACCAGTACGAAAAAGTATGACAAATAATATGCCCGCACTACTGTAAGTCCCTCTGAATAAGAGCGTCTGCTAGAATGTAAACAGAAACGTCGGGTAACATTTGGAAAAACTATCAATTCAGCTTCATATACAGCCCATACTGACAATAACAAAACACGGTGCAGTCTAGTTTCTTTGAACATTATGCTGTGCAAACATTGCAACACATCCGCCTAGAAACCAAGCTGACATTTAGCCAAAGCATGGCCCATTGCACAGCTAACCTTAGCTACATACATTTTCCATCGTGGACACGTTTTGATAGCAAGACATATGTATACAGACATAACCAGCCAAATACAGTACATAGATACGCACGCTTAGTAATGTTAAATTACAATAAAACGTGTTTGTGCTTCGCGTAACCCTTATGCAAACAAAGCCAGCGTTACCAACGGCTCGCTGTGTGGACAGGCGCCGGGTGTTTGTCACAACACGTGCGGCGGCCAGGGAACAAAACAATAACAACGCGAGGTCAGAATATCATCACCTTTACCTTAGCGGTTCTACCGCGACATAAAATATCAAATACTACCCCATCTTACATTCGTGGGAGCTGCAGAGGTGGAGCCCCTCGTCTCTGGAACACCCCGTCAACAAATACCCCGTTTTTGCCGAGGCATCGGAGGTAAAATTCCCCGCTACCGGTCCCGTCTTCACCCGCGGTGAAAATTTCAAGGTGCCGGCGGGAGATGAAACTGGAGTGGCCCATGCTGACGTCCACCGAGCCCTGCGATGAGTTCCGTCCGATGGTCGCCGACCTCTTCTTCATCAGGTATTCGAATTCTCGGCCCTCAAGCCGGGCGACTGCCGACCCCACCGCCATCTTCTTGGGGGTTCTAATTTTGAGACTGTGTGTGTGGGGATGGGGGTGATAGGCGCTTAATTAGGGAGCACTGGCTTTAATTTCGGCAGGATTTAGAAATGTGGAGATTTCGTAAAAGGGGAATCCAATTGTAAAACCGTTACGAATTTGGCTTGAAACGTGCCAGATCGGGGACACAGCAGCTCCGACACACCGCCGAGATAGAGAGAAAGAGAAAAGACAACAGCCAACCAATGGAGGCCAAATGGGAGGAAAGGAGGTGACTGATAGCTCAACGTACCAATCCCTTCAAAGACTGGGTAGGCAGATACACATTGTTTACCAATGACAGCCAAAATATAAATAGATTGTACAGATCACGGTTGGTTGCACTGTAGGCTGAAGCGCATATCGATGGCTGAATGTAAACGATGGAATCTGATATTTACGCATCGGATTGGAGTTTTGTAGATTCATGAAGGGGTAGTTCACCCACATTACAATTTGGTTTCCTCATCAAATGTTATTTGTCACATTCAATGAACAAAATAGACACTTAACCAACAATGCAGAGTTTAAAAAAAAGTAAGTAAGTACAATTTGCTATATAAACTAAAGGAAAAAGAGCAGCACAATATCTAGGGTATATAACTCAGCAAAAAAAAGAAACGTCTCCTCACTGTCAACTGCGTTTATTTTCAGCAAACTTTTTAACATGTGTAAATATTTGTATGAATATAACAAGATTCAACAACTGAGACATAAACTGAACAACTTCCAGACGAACAGAAATGGAATAATGTGTCCCTGAACAAAGGGGGTGTCAAAATCAAAAGTAACAGTCAGTATCTGGTGTGGCCACCAGCTGCATTAAGTACTGCAGTGCATATCCTCCTCATGGACTGCACCAGATTGCCAGTTCTTGCTGTGAGATGTTACCCCACTCTTCCACAAAGACACCTGCAAGTTCCAGGACACTTCTGGGGGGAATGGCCCTAGCCCTCACCCTCCGATCCAACAGGTCTCAGACGTGCTCAATGGGATTGAGATCCGGGCTCTTCACTGGCCATGGCAGAACACTGACATTCAAGTCTTGCATGAAATCACGCACAGAACGAGCAGTATGGCTGGTGGTTTGTCATGTCAGGATGAGCCTGCATGAAGGGTACCACATGAGGGAGGAGGATGTCTTCCCTGTAACGCACAGCGTTGAGATTGCCTGCAATGACAACAAGCTCAGACCGATGATGCTGTGACACACCGCCCCAGACCATGATGGACCCTCCACCTCCAAATCGATCCCGCTCCAGAGTACAGGCCTCTGTGTAACGCTCATTCTTTCAACAATAAACGCAAATCCGACCATCACCCCTGGTGAGACAAAACCGCGACTCGTCAGTGAAGAGCACTTTTTGCCTGTCCTGTCTGGTCCAGCGACGGTGGGTTTGTGCTCATAGGCAACATTGTTGCCGGTGATGTCTGGTGAGGACCTGCCTTACAACAGGCCTACAAGCCCTCAGTCCAACCTCTCTCAGCCTATTACGCACAGTCTGAGCAATGATGGAGGGATTGTGCGTTCCTGGTGTAACTCGGGCAGTTGTTGTTGCCATCCTGTACCTGTCCTCCAGGTGTGATGTTCGGATGTACCGATCCTGTGCAGGTGTTGTTACACGTGGTCTGCCACTGTGAGGATGATCAGATGTCCGTCCTGTCTCCCTGTAGTGCTGTCTTAGGCGTCTCACAGTACGGACATGGCAATTTATTGCCCTGGCCACATCTGCAGTCCTCATACCTCCTTGCAGCTTGCCTAAGGCACCTTCACGCAGATGAGCAGGGACCATGGGTATCTTTCTTTTGGTGTTTTTCAGAGTAGGTAGAAAGGCCTCTTTAGTGTCCTACATTTTCAGAACTGTGACCTTAGTGCCTACCGTCTGTAAGCTGTTAGTGTCTTAACGACCGTTCCACAGGTGCATGTTCATTAATTGTTTATGGTTCATTGAACAAGCATGGGAAACAGTGTTTAAACCCTTTATTTTTTTTACAAATAATCTTTGAAAGACAGGGTCCTGAGAAAGGGACGTTTCTTTTTTTGCTGAGTTTACAAGGGGTACCAATTCAATGTGCAGGGGTACGAGTTAGTTGAGGTAATATGTACATGTAGGTAGGGGCAAAGTGACTATGCATAGAAAATAAACAGAGAGTAGCAGTAGCGTGTTTGAAGAGTGTGAAGGACGGAATGTGTGTGTCTGTCTGTGTGTGTGTGTGTTAGAGTGTCATTGTAGTAGGTGTGTGGTTAGAGTCCAGCGAGTGTACATCTAGCCAGTTCAAGAGACTCAGTGCAAAACTGTCATGCCCTGATCTGTTTCACCTTTGCTTGTCTCCACCCCCTCCAGGTGTCGCCCATCTTCCCAATGATCCCCTGTGTATTTATACCTGTGTTCTCTGTTTGTTGCCAGTTCGTCTTGTTCCTTCAAGCTTACCAGTGGTTGTCCTGTCAGCTCCTGTCTTTTTCCCTGCCTCTCTTTTCTCAGCCTCCTGGTTTTTGACCTTTGTCTGTCCCGACCCTCGCCTTACCTCTCTGCCTGTCCCTGAGCCTGTACCCGCCCACCTTACCTCTCTGCCTGTCCCTGAGCCTGCTTGCCGTCCTGTACCTTTGCTCTACCCTTGATTGTCAACCTTTGCCTGCCTGCCTTGACCGGTCTGTTCCTGCCCCTGTTGCTACAATAAACATTGTTACTTCAACAGTCTGCATCTGGGTCTTACCTTGATTCCTGATACAAAACAAGAATAGATTGTAATAAAATAAGGAGGTAAATGCAGATAGTCCTGGTTGCTGGTTTGAATAACTGTTCAGCAGTCTTATGGTTTGGGGATAGAGCCTTTTGGTCCCAGACTTGATACCGCTTGCAGAGAGTCTATGACTAGGGTGGCTGGAGTCTTTGACCATTTTTAAGGCCTTCCTCTGACACTGCCTGGTATAGAGGTCCTGGATGGAACGGAGCTCGGCCCCAGTGATGTACTGGGCCGTATGCACTACCCTCTGTTTTGCCTTGCAGTCGGATGCCAAGCAGTTGCCATACGAAGCGGTGATGCAACCAGTCAGGAGGCTCTGGATGGTGCAGCTTTTGAACTTTTTGAGCATCTGAAGATCCATGACAAATCTTTTCAGCCTCCTGAGGGGGAATAGGCATTGTCGTGCCCTCCTCACGACTTTGTTGGTGTGTTTAGACCATGAAAGGTCCTTGGTGATGTGGACACCAAGGAACTTGAAGCTCTCAACCTTCTCCACTACAGCCCCGTCGATGTGAATGGGGGAATTGCTGCAGTGAGTATTCTATTCTAGGGTAGCTATGCTATTGTATAGATCAACTTTACATCATTTAGACTCTTATGTTGGGAGCAACATGAGAGGAGGGAGAGTCGTTCGGGTCATCCAGTCTAGTGCCTTCATGTGGTCATGTGCTAGTCGGAACTAGTAAACTCAGAAAGATCCCACTTGCTAACTTGTTGTAGAAAGATGGTCTCGAGTTTCCCACTCGGGAAACATCAGAATCAACCAATAGGAAGCTCTACGCAAATAATTTACGTTCATTATGATAGTGTTCCCCTACTCAGACATTGCATGCATCAACCAATGGTTGCATGCCACATCATTGATTGTGCCATCGGGCACCAGATTGCTTTAATGTATGATTTGGTTAGCTTATATGTCAAATACCTATCCAGGCGTTGTAAGATCTGGTGACAGCAAGTCTGAGCAGAGGAACACAAAGTCTAAAGAATCATGAAACTCCTGTCAATTTGGTGAACGGCCTATGTTCTATCAGTGGGTAAAATAAAAATGTTCCTCATGATTTAACTTCTAAGTGGTCCGTCTGTGAAATTGTGTAGGAAAGCGTCATAGCTACATAATTCTCGTCACTGGAGATAGGGGATAACACACTATCACATTTCATATTGCTTTTAAAACAATTACCTGCACAGCAGATGTCCAAATCAGCCAATAGATGGTATGAGCATACTGTCTAGAACACATCCATCTGTTTCTATCGTCATGACAACATATATATTTAGCTTAGATGTATAGTCCCATGGGATGTTGGCTATCAACAACAAGGCAACTCCTATGACTAATTGGGAATGGGACGCAAGCGTAGGATTGATCACCCTGTCGCTGGCCGCCTTTTGGGGAGGGTGTATAGTGTGAAAGGCCGAAACACCCTAGGAACCAAAGGTACACTACTGATGATGCGCTCCCCAAATTTCACCAGGCTGACTGTTCATGAACTCTTGGAAGTGCTTGCACAAAGGATAGTAACATCTCATCCTGTGTTCTTGGAATCAATCTAAACAGTCCTCCAAATTATTCAGCTCAGTTTCTCCTTCTGTCGTTCTGCCCCTGAACAGGCAGTTAGCCCACTGTTCCTAGGCCGTCATTGCAAATAAGAATTTGTTCTTAACTGACTTGCCTAGTTAAATAAAGGTAAAATAAAAATAAAAAGTACCGTGTTTCAATGTGCCCTGTATACCGTGGTGTGTATTCATGGATGCCAAGGGAAACCAAGCTTCTCCCAAAAATTGACCAATAAAAAAAAATACAAATTATACATTTTTTATAGTTCATCTCTTTGTGTTTCCATCATTTTCCTTCAATACGCAAGAGGCTGAATGTAGCTCACCGGAGAAAGCAGACAAGCGAGAGAAACAGTGCCCCTCTGTCTGTATGTGTAGCCCATCTATCTGATGCTGTCTGGTCAAAAAGAGTATGACATTGTTGCCTCCCGTAGCATTGAATGCAAGGGAAGCATTTGGCCACTATGGATAAAAGAAATAAAAAAGACACAATAATAGCCAATCAGCGTTGAGCTAAACTAAGTGAACTCTACTGTGAATGGTCCTGGCGCACACCAAATAAAGTGTCTAGGGAAGCCAGCTTGGATTTGGCTTCACACCAATCATATCAAAAGTCAAATGTGAAATGTGAAATGTCTTTGTGTTGTTGTCCTCCGGTGTCTAGCTAGCTAGCTAGCTAAAATGGTCCCTTTCCTAAATTAGCCATGGATGGAGATAGGGATTTGGACTTGTGGTTTTACTTAATTCTCCATACTGGCCAATGATTATGACGGTGATTCTGATACAACCATAAATTCATACATTGTTGTACCCCTGGCCTGAGAGGATGAAAGTCCAATATGTAGCTAGATGTAGAAGGCTAATATTAACTAGCTGGCTAATTGTTGCCCATGAAAGGAAGTTAGTCTAGCGAGCAAGCATTTTAGCCAGGTAGCCTATGATAACAACAACTAAAAGCGTGTACTATATGACAGAGTGAGACCATTTCGGCAACATGAAAGAGAGGAGAATGGCATTGGCATTTCTCTAGAAGTAGGGTGAGTCAACTACTTAGACAGACAGACAGACAGACAGACAGACAGACAGACAGACAGACAGACAGACAGACAGACAGACAGACAGACAGACAGACAGACAGACAGACAGACAGACAGACAGACAGACAGACAGACAGACAGACAGACAGACAGACAGACAGACAGACAGACAGACAGACAGACAGACAGACAGACAGACAGACAGACAGACAGACAGACAGACAGACACACACACACACACACACACACACACACACACACACACACACACACACACACACACACACACACACACACACACACACACACACACACACACACACACACACACTATTTAGATGATGTTGATTGGACTAAATGGTTTTGGGAATCTTTTAGTTGTCCCTGTATTAGATTAAGCAGAGGTGATTTGATGATGTTGGAATGTTGTAGTTGTATTGGTGCTGGAATATTCGAGGCAGCTCCTGTTTTCTTTGCGACTTGCGTAACATTCTGGTGTTTGTTTAGTAGTCCGAAAATGTCCCAAAAAATGATCATGCTATGTAGGTCATGTAACTGTTTGTTACATTCATATGCTTTGTGGACTTTAGGAGACAGATGTTGCTCTCCGGTTTTGTGATGAAACAAAGGTGTGGTTGAATTTATTCTGCCACTGTGTCTTCTTATTGTTTCTGCATTAGGTCTATATATCACGATGTTAAGGCATATGATCTAACAGGTGACAGAGCAAACAACGCAATTATCACAACACATATGTTGTAGTAGCATTTTTTTCCCTGGCTTGGTTTTGATTTTACCCACGCTTCTCCGCTACTACATGTGTGTCTGTGGGAAACATGGGAAAGGGCCATTGTTTCCATAGCAACAGTCTGCACTTGCACTGGGCAGAGAGGAACTGCATGTTGAACTCGGTGAGATAGACTTCGAAAATTGATAGCCAGCCAGCCCAGAGAGAGAGAGAGAGAGAGCATTTCATTGTGGGTTTTGTTGTCAACTTGAGCTACAGCTTTCCACAACAATTTTCACATTGCTCAGAACAACTACCAATTCAATCTTCTGGGATTTCCGTTCCATTTGCGCTGTAGAGTTAAAGACCACAGCAATAAACGCCAAGAAGCCAACTTTATTAAAGCACAAACTGTTCAGGTCACTCTGTACAGGCCTACTACTCACAGGGACACTCTCATACTCACAGGGATCCTCTCCGGCTCCCTCACCATTTTCCCAGCATCCTCTACTTTCCTCATTGCCTCAGCATATGACACTTTCTGCACTGCTCGAACACTGGCAACCTCAAATTGTTTAGTCTCTCTCACCAGACATTTTTGATCCCCTGCAACATTGGACACCCTCACAATTGACACGCACAGCTTTTCCCACCAAAACGACACGCTCCTTTGTCCCATGCCCTCCTGCACATTTCTCACATCTCTGAATCTCCTTCCTACATGTTGCTGCAACATGACCATGGGCTTGGTATCTGAAACACTGTAATGGGTTCGGAACAAAAGCTCTCACTGGGTAACTGGCATATCTAAGCATGACTGTATCAAGCAAAAGCTCTGCATCAAAATTCAAAAGGAACCCGTGCTTACCACTGGGTCTGCGTCCCGTCAGAAAACGGTGGACATCACTGACATTGGGCATCCTCATCTTAATTTGTTCCACTTCAACACTCAATGCCACCCAAGTAATCACTCTTTCCAGTGGCGCTCTGCACCGAAGAGCAAAGCAAGATAGAGATCTGGTCCCGAGGCACGTAATGCGAAGTGCCCACTCCCTCTGGGTGGAGGACACACCGATAATCAACACTACTCCACTTCTGGATACTTTGTTTTACTGCAGAAAAACTACAAAGGGTTTTGAGAGGGTTTCATCCTCCCAGGCCGACAACCTAGTGTATAATCTGTTAGGGCCAATGTAGTGGGAAGGGATGGGTTTGTTGGGGATAGTGGCGTATATATAGGGTTAGATGTTGGGTCAATTTATTTTCTCCCATTCCCCTTTTCCTTTTTGTGAACAAAATGTGCAATTCACAGTCCGACCTGTGAAAGCCAGCAATAGGCAACAAAACATCTAGTCTTGGGGAAAACTACACGATGAAGAAGAAGAAGAAGTCAATGGGCCAAGGGGCCAATGGGCCAACTCCTTGACATCCATGCATTACATCTGAAATGTCCAAACTACAGTTTTTCCATGAGTATCTTACTGAACGGTTGTATTGGCTGCTGGACAGATCTCCGTACCACTGGAGAAAACCAGAAAAGAATCGCAAGATGAACTCACTGTTCCAAGGAGGAGAACAAATCTCACAAAAACTATTGTATTGGATTTGGTTTTCAAACCGCAGATAAAGTTACACAGGGCAGGTTTGTATCGACTTTCGTTACTGTTACAAAAAGCTAGTTTATGTTGCTATGAAATTTATATTCTGTCGACTGTGTGTCAATAGGCCTAGAAAAACGCCTTTTTCTTTATAACTCTGCCTAGAAGGCCATCATCCCGGAGTAGCCTCTTCACTGTTGACATTGAGACTGGTGTTTAGCGTGGTATTATTATTTAATTATTGGCAATTTCTCACATGGAATAGCCTTCATTTCTCAGAACAAGAATAGACTGATGAGTTTCAGAAGAAAGGTCTTTGTTTCTGGGCTTTTTGAGCCTCTAATCGAACCCACAAATGCTGATGGTCCAGATACTCAACTAGTCTAAAGAAGACCAGTTTTTATTGCTTCTTTAATTAGCACAACAGTTTTCAGCTGTGCTAATATAATTGCAAAGGGGTTTTCTAATGATCAATTAGCCTTTTAAAATGATAAACTTGGAATAGCTATTACACCGTGCCATTGGAACACAGGAGTGATGGTTGCTGATAATGGGCCTTTATACGCCTATGTAGATATTCCATTAAAAATCTTACCCTTTCCAGCTACAATAGTAGTCACTTACAACATTAACAATGTCTACACTGTATTTCTGATAAATATGGTGTTATTTTAATGGACAAAAAAATGTCCTTTTCTTTCAAAAACAAGGACATTTCTATGTGACCCCAAACTTTTGAACTGTAGTGCATATATATCAGTAAAATGAACGTGGTGAATGCTTCAAGTCCAAGGTAAAACTGACGACGCATATGATTGTAAATGCAGGGAAGAGGACATCAATGCAATGAATGTGGGGAAATGCTTCTACCCCAAGACAATTCTAACCGATCATATTATGAACCACACAAGGGAGAAATCATACCAGTGCGCTGTGTTTTCAAAATGCATTAGAGACCCAAGATTCTTCAAACGGCACCAGTGTATATCGTTTTTCCAGTGCAGATATTGCGACAGAGGCTATTCTTTTGTTGTTGCTTAAAAAAATACACATGATGAGAGATCACCAGAGGGAGTATATTGTTGACACTGGGAATAGCATGCAGTGAATGTGGGAAATTCTACAATGTTAAGTCTAGGCTGACCTGACATATGATGACCCACACAGGGGAGAAATCATACCATAGTGCTGTGCGTAGAATGCGCAGTAGCTGAAATGGCAACAGCGGGATTGCACCTGAGCAAATTCAGCTAAACCTTTTCAGGACAACCATTGCGAAACAAGCTACTTTCATGCTGGATCTTCACAGAGATACTGTACACGAGGAAAGTTCTCCAGAGGGAGAACACATGATAGTGACTGGCCTCGGAGTAAAATGTCTCAGATACTGTACACGAGGAAAGTTCTCCAGAGGGAGAACACATGATAGTGACTGGCCTCGGAGTAAAATGTGTCAGATACTGTACACGAGGAAAGTTCTCCAGAGGGAGAACACATGATAGTGACTGGCCTCGGAGTAAAATGTGTCAGATACTGTACATGAGGAAAGTTCTCCAGAGGGAGAACACATGATAGTGACTGGCCTCGGAGTAAAATGTCTCAGATACTGTACACGAGGAAAGTTCTCCAGAGGGAGAACACATGATAGTGACTGGCCTCGGAGTAAAATGTCTCAGATACTGTACACGAGGAAAGTTCTCCAGAGGGAGAACACATGATAGTGACTGGCCTCGGAGTAAAATGTGTCAGATACTGTACATGAGGAAAGTTCTCCAGAGGGAGAACACATGATAGTGACTGGCCTCGGAGTAAAATGTCTCAGATACTGTACACGAGGAAAGTTCTCCAGAGGGAGAACACATGATAGTGACTGGCCTCGGAGTAAAATGTCTCAGATACTGTACACGAGGAAAGTTCTCCAGAGGGAGAACACATGATAGTGACTGGCCTCGGAGTAAAATGTCTCAGATACTGTACACGAGGAAAGTTCTCCAGAGGGAGAACACATGATAGTTACTGGCCTCGGAGTAAAATGTGTCAGTGTGAACATGGAGAGAAAAAAACCCTCATCCAACTGCCACCTGGGTCTAATTCCTCACTCTGCATGTAATGTGACAGATTAGCGTCATAATATATTTATCCTATGTAGTATTTATATCTGGATTTTTCATAATGCTGTGCCCTGCTGAACGCCGCCTGTCGGGAAGACATACCGCTCACATCTCTGCTCTTCTTTGAACAAGATCTAATGAGGGGAGTATCTAAAACATTGTAAAGATAGCATCTTGCCGTTTTCAAATAGAGCAGATAGTTCTTTTGAAGCAAATTATTTGACAAAAGGCTTACACATTAAACAGAATAAAACAAATAATTTGCAAGCGTGTGGGATCGTTTGATTTTTGTCCTTCTGCTGGTGGAAATTTGTGACAAAACACACACAGAAAAGTACTATTAAAACTGAGTTCAAAACGCTGGTCTCTGTGTGGCTGGGCTGTGCGATTCATCAAGATTCTCATTGAAGAAATAGGTTTTCTGACATTTTCGCAAGACGATCAGGGACTCAGCTTTCCTGACAGTAGGCCTGAAGGTAGGGAGGGACTCAGCTGCCCTGATGTTAGGCCTGGAGATAGGAAGGGACTCAGCTGCCCTGATGTTAGGCCTGGAGATAGGGAGGGACTCAGCTGCCCTGATGTTAGGCCTGGAGATAGGAAGGGACTCAGCTGCCCTGATGTTAGGCCTGGAGATAGGGAGGGACTCAGCTGCCCTGATGTTAGGCCTGGAGATAGGGAGGGACTCAGCTGCCCTGATGTTAGGCCTGGAGATAGGAAGGGACTCAGCTGCCCTGATGTTAGGCCTGGAGATAGGGAGGGACTCAGCTGCCCTGATGTTAGGCCTGGAGATAGGAAGGGACTCAGCTGTCCTGACAGTAGGCCTGGAGATAGGAAGGGACTCAGCTGTCCTGATGTTAGGCCTGGAGATAGGAAGGGACTCAGCTGTCCTGATGTTAGGCCTGGAGATAGGAAGGGACTCAGCTGTCCTGATGTTAGGCCTGGAGATAGGAAGGGACTCAGCTGTCCTGATGTTAGGCCTGGAGATAGGAAGGGACTCAGCTGTCCTGACAGTAGGCCTGGAGATAGGAAGGGACTCAGCTGTCCTGATGTTAGGCCTGGAGATAGGAAGGGACTCAGCTGTCCTGATGTTAGGCCTGGAGATAGGAAGGGACTCAGCTGCCCTGATGTTAGGCCTGGAGATAGGAAGGGACTCAGCTGTCCTGATGTTAGGCCTGGAGATAGGAAGGGACTCAGCTGTCCTGATGTTAGGCCTGAAGGTAGGAAGGGACTCAGCTGTCCTGATGTTAGGCCTGAAGATAGGAAGGGACTCAGCTGTCCTGATGTTAGGCCTGGAGATAGGAAGGGACTCAGCTGTCCTGATGTTAGGCCTGAAGGTAGGAAGGGACTCAGCTGTCCTGATGTTAGGCCTGAAGCTGGGAAGGGACTCAGCTGTCCTGATGTTAGGCCTGGAGATAGGAAGGGACTCAGCTGTCCTGATGTTAGGCCTGAAGGTAGGAAGGGACTCAGCTGTCCTGATGTTAGGCCTGGAGATAGGAAGGGACTCAGCTGTCCTGATGTTAGGCCTGAAGGTAGGAAGGGACTCAGCTGTCCTGATGTTAGGCCTGAAGATAGGAAGGGACTCAGCTGCCCTGATGTTAGGCCTGAAGGTAGGGAGGGACTCAGCTGCCCTGATGTTAGGCCTGAAGGTAGGGAGGGACTCAGCTGCCCTGATGTTAGGCCTGAAGATAGGAAGGGACTCAGCTGTCCTGATGTTAGGCCTGAAGGTAGGGAGGGACTCAGCTGCCCTGATGTTAGGCCTGAAGATAGGAAGGGACTCAGCTGTCCTGATGTTAGGCTTGAAGCTGGGAAGGGACTCAGCTGTCCTGATGTTAGGCCTGAAGCTGGGAAGGGACTCAGCTGTCCTGATGTTAGGCCTGAAGATAGGAAGGGACTCAGCTGTCCTGATGTTAGGCCTGAAGGTAGGGAGGGACTCAGCTGCCCTGATGTTAGGCCTGAAGATAGGAAGGGACTCAGCTGTCCTGATGTTAGGCTTGAAGCTGGGAAGGGACTCAGCTGTCCTGATGTTAGGCCTGAAGCTGGGAAGGGACTCAGCTGTCCTGATGTTAGGCCTGAAGGTAGGAAGGGACTCAACTGTCCTGACAGTAGGCCTGAAGGTAGGAAGGGACTCAGCTGTCCTGATGTTAGGCCTGAAGCTAGGAAGGGACTCAGCTGTCCTGATGTTAGGCCTGAAGGTAGGAAGGGACTCAGCTGTCCTGACAGTAGGCCTGAAGGTAGGAAGGGACTCAGCTGTCCTGATGTTAGGAAGGGACTCAGCTGTCCTGATGTTAGGCCTGAAGATAGGAAGGGACTCAGCTGCCCTGATGTTAGGCCTGAAGGTAGGAAGGGACTCAGCTGTCCTGATGTTAGGCCTGAAGATAGGAAGGGACTCAGCTGTCCTGATGTTAGGCCTGAAGGTAGGAAGGGACTCAGCTGTCCTGATGTTATGCCTGAAGATAGGAAGGGACTCAGCTGTCCTGATGTTAGGCCTGAAGCTGGGAAGGGACTCAGCTGTCCTGATGTTAGGCCTGAAGGTGGGAAGGGACTCAGCTGTCCTGATGTTAGGCCTGAAGATAGGAAGGGACTCAGCTGTCCTGATGTTAGGCCTGAAGCTGGGAAGGGACTCAGCTGTCCTGATGTTAGGCCTGAAGATAGGAAGGGACTCAGCTGCCCTGATGTTAGGCCTGAAGGTAGGAAGGGACTCAGCTGCCCTGATGTTAGGCCTGAAGCTGGGAAGGGACTCAGCTGTCCTGATGTTAGGAAGGGACTCAGCTGTCCTGACAGTAGGCCTGAAGGTAGGAAAGGGACTCAGCTGTCCTGATGTTAGGCCTGAAGCTAGGAAGGGACTCAGCTGTCCTGATGTTAGGCCTGAAGCTAGGAAGGGACTCAGCTGTCCTGATGTTAGGCCTGAAGGTAGGAAGGGACTCAGCTGTCCTGACAGTAGGCCTGAAGGTAGGAAG
Source organism: Oncorhynchus gorbuscha (assembly GCF_021184085.1). Lineage (NCBI taxonomy): Eukaryota > Metazoa > Chordata > Actinopteri > Salmoniformes > Salmonidae > Oncorhynchus > Oncorhynchus gorbuscha. Next base: position 10,624,805 of record NC_060183.1, on the reverse strand, counting down.
GGACTCAGCTGTCCTGATGTTAGGCCTGAAGGTAGGAAGGGACTCAGCTGTCCTGACAGTAGGCCTGAAGGTAGGAAGGGACTCAGCTGTCCTGATGTTAGGCCTGAAGGTAGGAAGGGTCTCAGCTGTCCTGATGTTAGGCCTGAATATAGGAAGGGACTCAGCTGCCCTGATGTTAGGCCTGAATATAGGAAGGGACTCAGCTGCCCTGATGTTAGGCCTGAAGGTAGGAAGGGACACAGCTGTCCTGATGTTAGGCTTGTAGATAGGAAGGGACTCTGCTTTCCTTACGTTTGAGCATAACCTGAAGGTAGGGAGGGCAACTGAGAACTCGTAAAAAGATTAGCTCAGACTAGGAAAAAATAATGACGTCATTCCGCAATAAAGACAATTCTGAAATTTTCGACTTGGAAATTTGTTGTAGAAAGATGAGGTCAAAGTTTCCCACTTGGAAAATATCAGAATCAACTAATAGAAAGTTCTACGCAAACAACATAGACCATTTTTAAATCAGAGATTCCAAGTTTCCGAGTTGTCTTAAACACTGCATTAGTGATCTACAGGTCAGAGAAGTTGGGGCTCTAGGATGATGACCAAGTTTCCAACTTGTAATTCCGAGTGACCATTCAAAAGATTTTTCCAGTTGGAGCTCGTTTTTTTCAGTTCTCAGTTGTGATAAACAAACTCATGTCAAGAAGTCTGAGATTTCCGAGTTCCCGAGTTGTCTTCAACACACCATAAAAGCCTATGCCGCATTCACGTGCTATGGGAGTTAAAGGGATAATGCACCCCAAAACAACTCATTCCTATGACGAACAGTGTTAAACTGTTAAATAATACTAATATGTGAAAACAATATTTTCTGTTAACAAATGTTTAATTTTGTCGTTATAAGAAGGTCGGTAGCAATGTGAAGAGTACCCAGATCCTTCTCTACCCAGCCTGATACCACATATGGGTCGGAAAAAAGACATGAATCCACTTTCTCCAAGAATCTTACTCCCACTGGGCCAAAATCAACTCGGGCATTATCCTAATCATAGGGGTGTGGCTTGGGAGTCTTCACCACAGCTGTCGACGCAGGTAGGCATACATCCTCACTTTCATCAGGTTCGATTTCTGAGCTGTCACTAACCGATTCCATCTCAGGGTTTTTAGGAAAGGAGTATGGAACCATCACTCCCATAGTTGGATCTTACATTAAATGAGTAAACGTGTCTATTCAGGAGACAAACGTTTGCATATGTTGTATTTATCGCCATTCTTTCTGCCTCACGTTGTCCGCCCTTCCAATTGTGAAAATGCTTCACTCGCCCCTTCAGTGAGAACGCCATTGGCTCTTGGCCCCTTGCCTCGTTAGCAGGGTTTCCCCAACTCAGTCCTGGGGACCTCAAGGGGTGCACATTTTGTTTTTTCCCCCTAGCACTACATAGCTGATTCAAATAACCAGAACGCCTTGGGGTCCCAAGGACTGAGTTTGGGAAACGCTGCTCTATAGTATCCAGCTGGAGACCGGGAACCAATGGCCTGTCACTAAAACCAACACTATCGCCATCTACTGGCCGGTTTATCTATAGCCAAACGGTTACGCCGTTATTTCATCATCATGAAGAAACACAGAATTCAAGCTCATTTAATGCATTTATTTGAACTTTGAACTGACACTCTACTTCTCATTTACTCCTTCTGCAGCTCTGTTATCATATAATAAAGGTCTTAAAGGGGCAATCTGGGATTGGAACATCAATTTGACCTCTATCAACCAGTAAGCATATGTTAACCAAAAATATTTACCTCGCAGGTTTTGTAGCTTAAATGTATTTGCATGATACACAGCTAAGATAGCTAGCCTGGCTAACTAAAGGTTGATATATTTACTTTACCTTTATTTATTGCATGTCTGCACAAATCAATTTTTGCATGTAAATTATGCAATCAAAATAAAAGGAAATTACGTGTCAGTAGGAGTGGCAATGTTTTACTGAGGGGACAGTATAACCAGGGGCTATTTTAGCAAGCGGTCAGGCTCCTGGTCTCCCGGTGGACGCTACTGCCTTGCCTGTCCAAATGATTCCGATTCAAACAGTAGATCCTGCCGGGTTTTCTATGCAGCCGAACAGCCTCTCGTTTACAAATCATAGTACCCACAATGCTTCAGGCGACTCGGAATGTTATGGAGGTCAAAATAAAGGTGTGGATATTAGAAATAAGTTTCGACAGTCCACGTTTAATAACCGAATGCATAAAACGTATAAATGGCCGATTTGACAAGCTGTCGTGTTGAATGCCTGGTGCTTTACGCGTTGTGAATGTTTGCAACAAAAACAAGCGTGGTGCATAGAGAACATTCCATGTGGCATGCACGCGCGTTCGGTTATCGATGACATCATTACATAGTGGAGTAGTTGCATTCAAGACGTCTAAACGTTGCATAGCATCATTTTACTCAATTTTACAAATTGGGAAAACAAGCTGTATAACTTGTTTTGAATTTCACGTTCAGAAATCTCGAGATAAATAGGTTGTGGAGTTAGCTTGCCCGTTTATGTCACTGAAAATGTTACACTGTGCTTGTGTATAATGACACTAGGGACAGTCCTTACATCGTCTCTCTCTGCTCTTTCTGAATGAGATAGATGCGTTGAAAATCATAGACAGATTAGGAGTGGAGAGAGGGAGATGAAAAGAGCCATATTAGGAGTGGAGAGAGGGAGATTAAATTAGTTGTGAGTAGTGGGAGCTCCCTGACGCCAGATGTCTACTGTTCATAGTCCTCCATATGTCTCTGCACTGCTGTGATCAGCACTCAGAGAACTGGGCTTGCATCTCAATAGTTTACTAAAGTAGATGCTGTTTTATCTCCTATTTATGCACTGATCTGAAAACGGAGGTAACACAGAATGTTGGACCTCTTCAGGGTTGAGGAGTAAAGGATTACATTTAATCTATTACATGTAACGGATTAACAACAAAACTAACTGATCAGTTACGTTACCAGCAAACATTTTGTAATCAGATTACCTTTGAAAAACTAGATGATTACACCAAAGTATTATTTTACATTTCAGAGAGGATGTTTGCGGCAAAAAAATCTAGCTTTCTGTTTTCAATCAAACGTATTTATAAAGCCCATTTTACATCAGCCGATGTCACAAAGTGCTGTACAGAAACACAGCCTAAAACTCCAAACAGCAAACAATGCAGATGTGGAAACACGATGGCTTTCTCAATAACCAGGTTTCCATCCAACAAAGTCACGACCGGGCTGACGGAAACAGGATATCCGGTACAATTTGTTCATTCGACATGGTGGGAACTTTTTGTGTCGGTAAAATTAATTATGCAAGAAATTGGGATCTTTTTGTGTCGGTAAAATTAATTATTCAAGAAATTGGGGTGGAAACGCCTTTATGCGCAAATATTGATATTATAACCATTATATCGAAGTACACTTGTAGTCGATGCGATGATACATTATATTGTGTGGTCCTCCAACTACGATTTGGAAATCCATTCATTTTATTAGGCTACAGATTAAATAAATTATGAACTTCACAGGGTGGTGAAAGTTCACGTGAAGAGCTTGATGCGCCTTTCAGAATTTTTTTTATCCGCAATAAGTCATTTTGATAGAAACATCTCTGGTGGGAAAATGCACATATTCCTTGATGCAGATTTTTGAATATTTGCATGAAAATCTGTCACAAATGGGATGTAAACCTGGGCTAATGACATTCAAATCATCATTGAAAAAAGGCGCAAATGTAATTTGGTTCTGCCTGAGTGACTCTGACCACAAGCCAGAGAGCACTATGATGACACACCAAATGTGTTTGATGGATCGCGGGAAAATAGCTTTTATAGGCTACAGTCCAAACTGCCTTCCAAGGGTTTGCCTGCTGTTTGCATCCAATTTGAATGAACGCTTAGAGGCAAGTATAGCATAGAGAGTGATACGGATATATTATGACACTTAAATAGCGCATTGATGTGAATCCCACTGCTGCTCTCTCATTGAGTGTTTTGCGCCTTGTGGATGGCTGTTCACAAATGTATATGTGTATTCACAAATGTATATGTGTATTCACAAATGTATATGTGTATTTTAACACAATAAACTGCCTATCAATCATTGTTTCGCGACCAGTGTACAGCCAGTGAAAAATGAGCTTTTGCAACAGCTGTATAGTGCGGATCCGGGGCCTGATTAATGGCCAGCTATGTCTACACTAACGTTGATTTATCTTGCAATAGATGTGGTTCAATTGGTTATTTTCATTTTTGTCTTCTAATGCCTCTTAAAGTGAAAGTATTCCAAAGTAACAGAGTAATCATTACGTTACTGAGTTTGGCTAATCCAAAAGTTACGTTACTGATTACAATTTTGGACAGGTAACTAACGGATTAACCTACCCAGCCCTGGACCTCTTTCAGATCAGTGCAAGACAAGTGAAGGCGGGTCATCTGGTCCAAGCAGACAGATGCGAAACATTTGCAGCAAGTTGTCTGTCATTGAGACAACACTGCCATCTAGTGTTTATAAGAAATGTTACAATCTAGTAGTGCATGCGGTGTCTTAAACCATAACGTCCACTCTCAGCGTCAGACATGGAAAGACTGAGAAAAGTATTTTATATTGTGGAATAATTAACCCCCTTTTTTATTCAGTAACCGTCACTTGAGTTTGTAATGCAGTAATAAGCCAGGTGCCTGGCAAGGCCCGAGGGTCTGGCATGGATCAATGTAACATCACCGCCACAGGGGACACCAGAGGGCCACAGAAGTGTCAACCATTGGCAGAGTTAACAAGGCAGTGCAGTGGGCTGTCTGTCTCTCCAGGTTGAACAGCATCCCAGCTCCCCCTTTGTTACCACGGACACGCAACATGGTGTCGAGTTCACTTACCGCAGTGTGTGTTATCTAGCACTTCATTCAGTGGTTGTTGGCACTGGCTAGTGCAGATACTTAGGCGTAGACACGCTTGGTGTGAACAGGAAAGTTAACCCCAGGGCAACGATAGGGGGATTTCAACACTTTCTGAGTGAAATGTCAACCGTAGCCTGATTCCTTGATTCTGTGCTAATGTAACAGTTATTAATGCATGCCTGACACCTTTGGAAATTGGACATCAGCTAACAGAATGTCCAAGTGTCCTCTCTGTATAGGAGCAGTGGTGAATTTTAGCATGTAATTCTTGGTGGGGCAAACTCAAAAAATAGTTTTTACATTCATGCCAGCAAAGCCACTACACATCACTAAACAATATATTAATTGCGCTATAACGGTTGCCCACAAACTGTTAGGGCCGACATAAAGCTATCCCAAGAGCAGAGCTTTCTTTTCAGCACCATGGAGTGAATCCTTACCACTGTTACACCTGGTTATCAGCAGAGCCTTGTCTGGCAGAGAAACAGTTCATTCAGCCTCATTTACTGCCCTAAAAAAACAAGCTGAAATGGTTGACTTGCTTAAAACAAATGTGGATTCTACTGACAATTGAGATGTACAAACTATGGCATAAGGGGATGACGAGCTGATAAGAGGCAATCCGTATTTTCAATTAAGACATGAATGAGCAAGCTAGGATGGACATAGTCAATATAACTATTTGTTTAGCACTTTTGAAATGTACAGCAACATAATTCAGAACATTAGCCATTCTTACAGTGTTCTCCCTGTACACCAAGTCAGAACCGTAGGATAAATAAAGGGGGCATATAAGCAGACAATGAAATCTCTTACAATATTATTTTCTTTAAATGTTTATTTAACCAGGTAGGCTAGTTGAGAAATGATTATTCAATGATCACATTTCTCTAAAACAGGCTATAGTGCACCACCAAGTCAGAAGTGTAGGCTAAGTTATGGGACTAAATTATTAGGGTGAGGCACAGGGACTACTAACTCCTTACTACACTACATAAATGTAGTATTACTTTCTTAGCTACAATATACATGTCTCCCTGGCATATTACATAATTTATGCAGCAGCATACAAGACATGTTTTGGACTCACCTTGTTGTGCTCACTTGAACAGGAAGGTGGCGGTGGAGGTCCTTGTGGGCAAATTCTGTCATCAAGCTTTGTCATCAAAGTCTGTCATTCTCTGGATTTATGGTGCTTTAAAAACAACTGGGAACTCTGGAAAATAAACAGGGTTGAATCATGACGTCAGTGATCTTCAGGTCAGAGCTCCAGAAACAAGTTCAAGTTTCCGACTTGGAATTCCGAGTTAGATGACCGTTCACAACTTACTTTCCTAATCCGAGCTGGTTTTTTCCCCCAGAGTTTCCAGTTGTTTTGAACGCGGCAGAAGTCATGCTGGATGGACAGCATGGCCAATGTATCCAACCTTTTAAGCTTGGAAAAGAGACTTATACACAGACATGGACCACACATCCACTCCACTTTGCAACGCTTGCAGTTAGCCACTGATTCCATCCAAACCGATCATTGTTGAATTTGCTATTTCCAACTTGTTGTGTAATGTTTATGTCCAATGGCCGATGAGCACCAATATGTTGTTATCTATAATTTCTCTTCAAATGACAAGGATTGAAAAGGACTTGCCAGAAGATTGTCGTTGTGATTCATGTTGATGACTGCTTGTCTAGCTTCCTAGCTAAGATTTTGAAAGTATGATGCTGACATGATCAGTCCAATCAAAGTTATGGTAGATGTAACTTGATTTAACGTCATTTTATATGTGGCCAATGACCTTGAGCCTTCTTGGATGGGCACTTCTAATGTAACTCTATGGCAGCACCCAAGGGGCTTGAATTTATGAGCTCTCCCCGTAGATTCTGCGGTGGTATAGTATCCCCATTAGTGACAGAACACTGAGCCAATCACAGCTCAACTAGAGTACATTACCAACCTCTACGCTGGCTGCCCCACCACCACCACCATAGAAAGCACTGAGCTAGGTTGAAATGGCTGCATTTTGGAGCTGCCTTACTCAAGAAAACAAAAAAGGAGACCATGTTTGTATGAGGCTTTAATAACAAAATGTTTTTTTTATTTAAAAAAAACATTGTTTGTAAACTGATATGTGACACGTATTAATGGCAAAATAACAGGAAAAATGTTTTTTAATGTAAATTTTTTGGCTAAACAGGTCGGCCTCAAAACAAATCAAGTTCTTCCACACCGATCTCAACAAATAATTGCTTTGTGAAAGGGGGCATTGTCATGCTGAAACAGGAAAGGGCCTTCCCCAAACTGTTGCCATAAAGTTGGAAGCACAGAATTGTCTAGAATGTCAGTATTTGCTGTAGCATTAAGATTTCCCTTCACTGGAACTAAGAGCCATGCCCGAACCATGAAAAACAGCCCAGACCATTATTCTTAATCCACCAAACTTTACAGTTGGCACTATGCACTCCGGCAGGTAGTGTTCTCCTGGCATCTGCCAAGCCAACATTTGTCCATCGGACTGCCAGCTGGTGATGATGTGATTCATCACTTGTACTTCTTCAGATATGCAAGTAAAACTGTTTTGGAGAAGGTGGTGGGGATAGGATCGAGAAGGCAGGTAGGGGAAAGAAAATGGAGGATACCTAGTCAGTTGTACAACTGAATCCCTTCAACTGAAATGAATCAGAGAGGTGCGGGGGGCTGCCTTAATCGACATCCATGTCTTTGGCGCCTGGGGAACAGTGGGTTAACTTCTTTGCTCGGGCAGAACGACAGATTTGTACCTTGTCAGCTCTAACCACTAGGCTACCTGCCGCCCCTTAGGTAGGCTTAAGTTGTGATTTCACTTTCCTGAGCATTTCTGTGTCAACCAGGGAAAATAAATATTTTGTGCCTTCACGTGGTAAGCTAGGTCACATACAGTATTAGACTTCTCATCAGGTCTTGCTTGACTGATACCCAGCATAATGTTGGTTATCTTATCTCTGAGACATGCCACAATCTTATCACATTTAGATGTGGAGGAAAGTTCACATACTGTAGGTTTGTCTGGGTAGGATTTAATCAGGCCATCAATGGCCGAGAAGAGCACTCTCAATCTAATCCGATTAATAGTGATCAAGTTGGTAAAATGAACCCATATAGCATTTCTTGGGCTCCCGAGTGGCGCTCCCGTCTAAGGCACTGCATCTCACTGCAAGAGGTGTCACTACAGTTCCGGATTCGAATCCAGGCTGTATCACATCCGGCTGTGATTTGGAGTCCCATAAGGGCTGCACACAATTGGCCCAGCGTCGTCGTCCGGGTTTGGCAGTCATTGTAAATAATAATCGGTTAAATAAATACATTCTAATTGCCTCGTTATGTATGCCAAGTTTTATCTTTCAGAATATCATAACTTTCTCCACTTCCGCTCTTCAGAGGTCAGATAGTGTTTCTTAATAATGCGTTCAGTATTACCCTGTTGCTATGGGCAACAAGGTAGTAAAACACAGTGGTGATCAGATAAAGCAACATCAACAATATGTATTTAGGATATATCAGTAGAAAGTCCCTTGGTAATAACCAGGTCCATAGTATGGTTGCGGTTATGGGTGGGCCCAGCAGAAAGTCCCTTGGTAATAACCAGGTCCATAGTATGGTTGTGGTTATGGGTGGGCCTAGTAGAAAGCCCCTTGGTAATAACCAGGTCCATAGTATGGTTGTGGTTATGGGTGGGCCCAGTAGAAAGCCCCTTGGTAATAACCAGGTTCATAGTATGGTTGTGGTTATGGGTGGGCCCAGTAGAAAGCCCCTTGGTAATAACCAGGTTCATAGTATGGTTGTGGTTATGGGTGGGCCCAGTAGAAAGCCCCTTGGTAATAACCAGGTCCATAGTATGGTTGCGGTTATGAGTGGGCCCAGTAGAAAGTCCCTTGGTAATAACCAGGTTCATAGTATGGTTGTGGTTATGGGTGGGCCTAGTAGAAAGCCCCTTGGTAATAACCAGGTTCATAGTATGGTTGCGGTTATGGGTGGGCCCAGTAGAAAGCCCCTTGGTAATAACCAGGTTCATAGTATGGTTGTGGTTATGGGTGGGCCTAGTAGAAAGCCCCTTGGTAATAACCAGGTTCATAGTATGGTTGTGGTTATGGGTGGGCCCAGTAGAAAGCCCCTTGGTAATAACCAGGTCCATAGTATGGTTGCGGTTATGAGTGGGCCCAGTAGAAAGTCCCTTGGTAATAACCAGGTTCATAGTATGGTTGTGGTTATGGGTGGGCCTAGTAGAAAGCCCCCTGGTAATAACCAGGTCCATAGTATGGTTGTGGTTATGGGTGGGCCTAGTAGAAAGCCCCTTGGTAATAACCAGGTCCATAGTATGGTTGTGGTTATGGGTGGGCCTAGTAGAAAGCCCCTTGGTAATAACCAGGTTCATAGTATGGTTGTGGTTATGGGTGGGCCCAGTAGAAAGCCCCTTGGTAATAACCAGGTCCATAGTATGGTTGCGGTTATGGGTGGGCCCAGTAGAAAGTCCCTTGGTAATAACCAGGTCCATAGTATGGTTGCGGTTATGGGTGGGCCCAGTAGAAAGTCCCTTGGTAATAACCAGGTCCATAGTATGGTTGCGGTTATGGGTGGGCCCAGTAGAAAGTCCCTTGGTAATAACCAGGTCCATAGTATGGTTGCGGTTATGGGTGGGCCCAGTAGAAAGCCCCTTGGTAATAACCAGGTTCATAGTATGGTTGCGGTTATGGGTGGGCCCAGTAGAAAGTCCCTTGGTAATAACCAGGTTCATAGTATGGTTGTGGTTATGGGTGGGCCCAGTAGAAAGCCCCTTGGTAATAACCAGGTCCATAGTATGGTTGCGGTTATGGGTGGGCCTAGTAGAAAGCCCCTTGGTAATAACCAGGTCCATAGTATGGTTGTGGTTATGGGTGGGCCCAGTAGAAAGTCCCTTGGTAATAACCAGGTTCATAGTATGGTTGCGGTTATAGGTGGGCCCAGTAGAAAGCCCCTTGGTAATAACCAGGTCCATAGTATGGTTGCGATTATGGGTGGGCCCAGTAGAAAGCCCCTTGGTAATAACCAGGTTCATAGTATGGTTGTGGTTATGGGTGGGCCCAGTAGAAAGCCCCTTGGTAATAACCAGGTTCATAGTATGGTTGTGGTTATGGGTGGGCCCAGTAGAAAGTCCCTTGGTAATAACCAGGTTCATAGTATGGTTGTGGTTATGGGTGGGCCCAGTAGAAAGCCCCTTGGTAATAACCAGGTCCATAGTATGGTTGCGGTAATGGGTGGGCCCAGTAGAAAGCCCCTTGGTAATAACCAGGTTCATAGTATGGTTGCGGTTATGGGTGGGCCCAGTAGAAAGCCCCTTGGTAATAACCAGGTCCATAGTATGGTTGTGGTTATGGGTGGGCCCAGTAGAAAGTCCCTTGGTAATAACCAGGTCCATAGTATGGTTGCGGTTATGGGTGGGCCCAGTAGAAAGCCCCTTGGTAATAACCAGGTTCATAGTATGGTTGCGGTAATGGGTGGGCCCAGTAACAAGTTGGACAAAGTTTATAGAGCTCAAAAGATTAATACATTCAATGGCCTTGGAGTTTAGTCTCTTTGTCAACATGAATATTGAAGTTGCCAAACACAATGATTTTTCATATTTCACAAGGACAATAGTTAAGAGAAATCATTAAAGAAAGTGGGTCAGTGCTTTGGTGGCCTATACAGGGTTATGGCCAGCACTGGTGGCTAACATTTAAACAGTATAGCATGATACTCCCAGGGGAGGCTGTAATAAGAGCGGAACTACAGTCTGAAGTCAGTCATGTTTCAGTGAGAAACATGCAATCAACTTTGCGCTCAGTGATGAGGTCATTTACGAGACATAATTTACAAATGAAACATTTGTGTTTAGTGAGACAGCCAGACCAGAGGCAGTAGGGATGATCAGGGATGTTCTCTGTTTTAGTGAGACAGCCAGACCAGAGGCAGTAGGGATGATCAGGGATGTTCTCTGTTTTAGTGAGACAGCCAGACCAGAGGCAGTAGGGATGATCAGGGATGTTCTCTGTTTTAGTGAGACAGCCAGACCAGAGGCAGAAGGGATGATCAGGGATATTCTCTGTTTAGTGGGTCCTCCAGACCAGAGTTCCTGTCCTGCTAAGCATTCAAAATGTAACAAGTACCTTTCGGTGTCAGGGAAAATGTACACTATTTTCTTAAGGATTGTATTGAAGTAAAAGTTGTCAAAAATAGAAATACTATAGTACAGATACCCCCCCCCCCAAAAAACTACTTTAGTACTTTAAAAGTATTTTTATTTAAGTACTTTACACCACTGACAATTTGTCTCTGAACACAATCCCAAATGAGTAAGTTTTTGGTGAATAAAATTCTCTGCTCATTATCAGTCAAATCAAATAGCTGCCGGAAACTGGAATAAAAACGACTACATTCTTTACCCTGTTGTCTTAAACAATTTCTCTGAGTTGTTGGCGGTGACCAGGGTTACTTCTCCATCCTTCATTGCTCATGTACAGAGAGAGATTATCACCCAGCAGAGTTTAAATGTCAACACAGTACATGGGTGTGCCAGGGTTTGCCACACTGAACCAGTTATGTCACATACTACTGCACACGCAAGGTTTACTTAGGTACATGGGAATCAAAATCAAATCCGTCCAGGAAATCATGTAAATATTTGATCAGAACAAGGCAGGAAAATGTCCTTGTCATTGGGACTTGGCAGGATATTCCTTAGTTGCTTCATAAAAGGTCATTGGGAAACAGTTCCTCCTTTTTCCATGACCCCATTGTTGTAAAGTGAGAGCATTCCCTGCCCCAGTGTAGGCGACATACCCAGTTTAACTGGTTTCTATTGTCTGGTGAAAGCAACTGAACACTCGGATTTCACAATAGGAAAATCAGCAGTGGGGAAAAACAACTCATTTCAATGTAAAGTAACTGCTTTTTTTTTGTTAACTCTAAAAAAAAAGTCAAATGAGATTTGTACAATTCAATTCAGCGCAATCTTTTTAAAAGTGTTGTAATATTCACATTGTAATCAACCTTCAAAAAAAACATCATAAATGTGATAAACAATGACAAAAATTCACAGCCTCAAAAACAAAACTGTACAGACGGACGTTCTAAAAAGCCAGGGTCCCAGAACACGCGACAGTCTCATGTTTAGATGCAAGTCTTCAGTCTCGTTGAGGTGTAAACATCACTCAATGATCATGATGCAGTGATGTAGTTACAGCAAAGAATGAATCTGAAAGAGAATAGAATACAGCTAAATACGGAAGTATTTACCAAAACAAATGTTTATACACTTCAAGGTGTTTCAGAACATTTTAGCCTTAATTTAAACCATGAAGTCCTATCGAGATATGCAGTGCTTTTCAAGTGTGTTTGTTACAAAGTGGGCTTAAAATGGATTTAAATGTACATTTTGTTTGTCAACAATCTACACAAAATACTTGGTACTTTCAAAGTGGAAGAAACAACACTTTAATAAAAAATCACACATTTTAGAACTAAAATATAGTTATTGCATAAGTTCTCAGCCCACTGAGTCAATACATGTTAGAATAAACTTTGTCAGCGATTACAGCTGGGAGTCTTCTTGGGTAAGTCTCTAAGAGTGATTACAGCTGGGAGTCTTCTTGGGTAAGTCTCTAAGAGTGATTACAGCTGGGAGTCTTCTTGGGTAAGTCTCTAAGAGTGATTACAGCTGGGAGTCTTCTTGGGTAAGTCTCTAAGAGTGATTACAGCTGGGAGTCTTCTTGGGTAAGTCTCTAAGAGTGATTACAGCTGGGAGTCTTCTTGGGTAAGTCTCTAAGAGTGATTACAGCTGGGAGTCTTCTTGGGTAAGTCTCTAAGAGTGATTACAGCTGGGAGTCTTCTTGGGTAAGTCTCTAAGAGTGATTACAGCTGGGAGTCTTCTTGGGTAAGTCTCTAAGAGTGATTACAGCTGGGAGTCTTCTTGGGTAAGTCTCTAAGAGTGATTACAGCTGGGAGTCTTCTTGGGTAAGTCTCTAAGAGTGATTACAGCTGGGAGTCTTCTTGGGTAAGTCTCTAAGAGTGATTACAGCTGGGAGTCTTCTTGGGTAAGTCTCTAAGAGTGATTACAGCTGGGAGTCTTCTTGGGTAAGTCTCTAAGAGTGATTACAGCTGGGAGTCTTCTTGGGTAAGTCTCTAAGAGTGATTACAGCTGGGAGTCTTCTTGGGTAAGTCTCTAAGAGTGATTACAGCTGGGAGTCTTCTTGGGTAAGTCTCTAAGAGTGATTACAGCTGGGAGTCTTCTTGGGTAAGTCTCTAAGAGTGATTACAGCTGGGAGTCTTCTTGGGTAAGTCTCTAAGAGTGATTACAGCTGGGAGTCTTCTTGGGTAAGTCTCTAAGAGTGATTACAGCTGGGAGTCTTCTTGGGTAAGTCTCTAAGAGTGATTACAGCTGGGAGTCTTCTTGGGTAAGCCTAAGAGTCATTATAGCTGGGAATCTTCCTGGATAAGTCTCAAAGAGCTTTACACACCTGGATTGTGCAATATTAGCCAATATTATTTTCATAATTCTTCAAGCTATGTCAAGATGTTGGGGATCATGACTAGACAGCAATGTTGAAGTCTTGCCATAGATTTTCAAGCAGATTTAAGTCAAAACTGTAACTTGGCCACTCAGGAACACTAACTGTCATCTTGGTTATCATCTCCCAGTGTAGATTTGGCCTTGTGTTGTAGGTTATTGTCCCGCTGAAAGGTAACTTCATCTCCCAGTGTAGATTTGGCCTTGTGTTGTAGGTTATTGTCCTGCTGAAAGGTGACTTCATCTCCCAGTGTAGATTTGGCCTTGTGTTGTAGGTTATTGTCCTGCTGAAAGGTTACTTCATCTCCCAGTGTAGATTTGGCCTTGTGTTGTAGGTTATTGTCCTGCTGAAAGGTTACTTCATCTCCCAGTGTAGATTTGGCCTTGTGTTGTAGGTTATTGTCCTGCTGAAAGGTTACTTCATCTCCCAGTGTAGATTTGGCCTTGTGTTGTAGGTTATTGTCCTGCTGAAAGGTGAATTCATCTCCCAGTGTAGATTTGGCCTTGTGTTGTAGGTTATTGTCCTGCTGAAAGGTGAATTCATCTCCCAGTGTAGATTTGGCCTTGTGTTGTAGGTTATTGTCCTGCTGAAAGGTGAATTCATCTCCCAGTGTCTAGTGTAAAGCTCCACCCCATTTCTTTGGTGTAAAGCGCCCCAGTATTTGCCGATGTCAAGCATACTCATACTATGATGCAACCACTACTTTGTTTGAAAATAAGGAGGCAGTTGCTCAGTGATATGTTGTGTTGGATTTGCTCCAAGCATTAAACAATTACAGGAAAGACTGTTGTTTAATGCGAGAGGCAAAAGTAGTGTAGTGTACACCTGGCTTTATCAACAGCTGTAACAAGTTCTCCAGTGTAGGAAATCCTCACTGGTACCCTAGATTATAGAAAGACACAATTGATGTCCAAGGTGGATCCTCTGTCTTCAAAATGTTATGTTGTAATTACTACATTTTCACTCCATGCCCATTCTAGACCCACATCACCAGTCCTCACCTCTACCACCGTATCTCTCTAAGCCCCAGAAGTAGAGGGTCACTTGGGCAGGAAGTCGTCCACCTTCAGGTTGCCCACGTACCAGAAGTTCAGGCTGATAAACATGATGATGGTTCTGGAGAAGACCAAGAGGTCCCAGAAGCTGAAGGGAGCAAAGATGCCCAGGAAGAACAGAATGAGGCCTGTAGCGTCCAGGAAGATGGATGTGAAGAAGAGGAGGCAGCGACCCAGCTGAGTGTCAGTACAGGTAGAGGTGCTGAGTGTCAGTACAGGTAGAGGTGCTGAGTGTCGGTACAGGTGCTTAGTGTCGTACAGGTGCTGAGTGTCGTACAGGTGCTGAGTGTCGTACAGGTGCTGAGTGTAAGTACAGGTGCTGAGTGTCGGTACAGGTGCAGAGTTTCGGTACAGGTGCGGAGTGTCGTTGTAGGTGCTGAGTGTCGTACAGGTGCTGAGTGTAGGTACAGGTACAGGTGCTGAGTGTCGGTACAGGTGCTGAGTGTCGGTACAGGTGCTGAGTGTCGGTACAGGTACAGGTGCTGAGTGTAGGTACAGGTGCTCATTGTAGGTACATGTACTGAGTGTTGGTACAGGTGCTGAGTGTCGTACAGGTGCTGAGTGTAGGTACAGGTGCTGAGTGTCGGTACAGGTGCTGAGTGTCGGTACAGGTGCTGAGTGTAGGTACAGGTACAGGTGCTGAGTGTAGGTACAGGTGCTCATTGTAGGTACATGTACTGAGTGTTGGTACAGGTACAGGTGCTGAGTGTTGGTACAGGTTCTGAGTCTAGGTACAGGTTCTGAGTGTAGTTACAGGTGCTCAGTGTAGGTACAGGTACTGAGTGTTGGTACAGGTACAGGTGCTGAGTGTTGGTACAGGTATAAGTGCTGAGTGTAGGTACAGGTACAGGTGCTGAGTGTTGGTACAGGTACAAGTGCTGAGTGTAGGTACAGGTACAGGTACTGAGTGTTGATACAGGTACAAGTGCTGAGTGTAGTTACAGGTACAGGTACTGAGTGTTGGTACAGGTACAAGTGCTGAGTGTAGGTACAGGTGCTGAGTCTTGGTACAGGTACAGGTGCTGAGTGTTGGTACAGGTACAGGTGCTGAGTGTCGGTACAGGTACAGAGGCTGAGTGTCGGTACAGGTACAGGTGCTGAGTGTCGGTACAGGTACAGAGGCTGAGTGTTGGTACAGGTACAGAGGCTGAGTGTCGGTACAGGTACAGGTGCTGAGTGTCGGTACAGGTACAGAAGCTGAGTGTTGGTACAGGTACAGATGCTGAGTGTCGGTACAGGTACAGAGGCTGAGTGTTGGTACAGGTACAGGTGCTGAATGTCGGTACAGGTGCTGAGTGTCTGTACAGGTGCTGAGTGTCTGTACAGGTGCTGAGTGTAGGTACAGGTGCTGAGTGTTGGTACAGGTGCTGAGTGTTGGTACAGGTGCTGAGTGTTGGTACAGGTGCTGAATGTATGTACAGGTGCTGAGTGTTGGTACAGGTGCTGAGTGTAGGTAGAGGTGCTTAGTGTCTGTACAGGTGCTGAGTGTAGGTAGAGGTGCTTAGTGTCTGTACAGGTGCTGAGTGTAGGTAGAGGTGCTTAGTGTCTGTACAGGTGCTGAGTGTAGGTAGAGGTGCTTAGTGTCTGTACAGGTGCTGAGTGTAGGTACAGGTGCTGAGTGTCTGTACAGGTGCTGAGTGTAGGTAGAGGTGCTGAGTGTCTGTACAGGTGCTGAGTGTAGGTACATGTGCTGAGTGTAGGTTGTTCAGGTAATCTACCATACACTACAGCGCTTCAGACTGAATAAAGAGGAAGCAAGGAAGAGGATGCGTTTTAAAGACCCTGGTACATTCCAATGAGCTGGAGCTATGAAACATCACATAGTTCCTATAGCAGGACTGCAGTCAAGGGGAGACGTGTTCATGTCTCACTAATGATGACAAGACAAGAGGTGAAACGTTCTATCTCCTTACCGTGGGGTTTTGGACATCTGTCCTTAACATAACCACATCAGGTGTTTATCCTAGACCCTTACAGGTGGATTTAAATGTTGGGGAGTGTTCATGTTCGGTAGAGGCATGAGAATGTTTGTAAAGATGTATTTATTTATTTTCTACAGGTGACAAGGCAGTTTCTGGAATGGAGATAGTCCTTGTGCCGGTGTGTATTCAGCTAGGTTCAGGATGTTGCGTATAGAAATATAATGAATAGTACAGACAATCTTATCTGTTCTACATGATACATTCTATACCGTCTCAGTGTGTGTGTGTGTGTGTGTGTGTAGGGAATATGTCATCAGTATAACCAGTGGCAGACAGACAGCGTACAGGTACAGGTACTGAGTGTTGATACAGGTACAAGTGCTGAGTGTAGTTACAGGTACAGGTACTGAGTGTTGGTACAGGTACAAGTGCTGAGTGTAGGTACAGGTGCTGAGTCTTGGTACAGGTACAGGTGCTGAGTGTTGGTACAGGTACAGGTGCTGAGTGTCGGTACAGGTACAGAGGCTGAGTGTCGGTACAGGTACAGGTGCTGAGTGTCGGTACAGGTACAGAGGCTGAGTGTTGGTACAGGTACAGAGGCTGAGTGTCGGTACAGGTACAGGTGCTGAGTGTCGGTACAGGTACAGAAGCTGAGTGTTGGTACAGGTACAGGTGCTGAGTGTCAGGGTACAGAGGCTGAGTGTTTGGTACAGGTACAGAGGCTGAGTGTTGGTACAGGTACAGGTGCTGAATGTCGGTACAGGTGCTGAGTGTCTGTACAGGTGCTGAGTGTCTGTACAGGTGCTGAGTGTAGGTACAGGTGCTGAGTGTTGGTACAGGTGCTGAGTGTTGGTACAGGTGCTGAGTGTTGGTACAGGTGCTGAATGTATGTACAGGTGCTGAGTGTTGGTACAGGTGCTGAGTGTATGTACAGGTGCTGAGTGTAGGTAGAGGTGCTTAGTGTCTGTACAGGTGCTGAGTGTAGGTAGAGGTGCTTAGTGTCTGTACAGGTGCTGAGTGTAGGTACAGGTGCTGAGTGTCTGTACAGGTGCTGAGTGTAGGTAGAGGTGCTGAGTGTCTGTACAGGTGCTGAGTGTCTGTACAGGTGCTGAGTGTAGGTAGAGGTGCTGAGTGTCTGTACATGTGCTGAGTGTAGGTTGTTCAGGTAATCTACCATACACTACAGCGCTTCAGACTGAATAAAGAGGAAGCAAGGAAGAGGATGCGTTTTAAAGACCCTGGTACATTCCAATGAGCTGGAGCTATGAAACATCACATAGTTCCTATAGCAGGACTGCAGTCAAGGGGAGACGTGTTCATGTCTCACTAATGATGACAAGACAAGAGGTGAAACGTTCTATCTCCTTACCGTGGGGTTTTGGACATCTGTCCTTAACATAACCACATCAGGTGTTTATCCTAGACCCTTACAGGTGGATTTAAATGTTGGGGAGTGTTCATGTTCGGTAGAGGCATGAGAATGTTTGTAAAGATGTATTTATTTATTTTCTACAGGTGACAAGGCAGTTTCTGGAATGGAGATAGTCCTTGTGCCGGTGTGTATTCAGCTAGGTTCAGGATGTTGCGTATAGAAATATAATGAATAGTACAGACAATCTTATCTGTTCTACATGATACATTCTATACCGTCTCAGTGTGTGTGTGTGTGTGTGTGTAGGGAATATGTCATCAGTATAACCAGTGGCAGACAGACAGCGTAGTGCAATCAACACACCCCAAACAGACCAGTCAGATAGGCATGTAGCAAATAAAGATAAACACAAATAAAGGATCTGAGCTTTGGAAGTGGTTTTGATTTGTTGATGTCCCTCAAATGGATTTTGAATATTATAATTATCTAATTAATTATCTCTTTCTGGAACCTCAATTTGTCTGAATAACACCTACTTCTAGCAGAAGTGGAATCCAATATCTTTGTTGTTGTGTGAGCTATCTAGTCACAGAAGTCTGATTAAAGAACCCAGAGAAATGGCGTTATTATTTTCTAAAAAAAACATCTTCAAAACAGACCATGTAAAATTCAGGACATAAAAATCATCTAGTTATTTATCCATTTACAAGTAAAATTCACAGACATTTCTATCCTTTGTGCAGGGCCCGGAGATTGCTTCAGCGCGGGGCCTCTCCCTGAATGAAAGTAGTCTTCTATATTTAAAGTGTCTTTAGTTCATATAGGCGAAAAGGTTTACAGTCTGTATGGATTTAAAAAGCAGCTCTTGGGGAGGAGTGAGGCATACGTTCTTCAAAACCGGAGAACCAGAGATCACCTGCAACAGAGGAAAAGAGCGAGTGAGAATGAGAATACCAAGAAGACAAAAACATCTGACAGAAAATGGTTTTTAGTCACCTATATTTCCTAGCACTGTGTTATTTCGCAACGTCCCTTCTGGGACAATAAAGATTTATTGATTCAAATGTTTCAGTCACCATGTTATATCACATGGACAGATGAGAGATGGTAGGAGTGTCTACATGTTCCTAAACGAGATGAAGCAATAGTATGTGCCTACATGACCCGTATCCTAAAGCTACTGTATGTAACGCTATAGAATGCCTCAAAAAGTGATGAGGTAACAGGACTCACTGTTCTTTTCTGTCTAAATGACTCAGAGGATCGCATGAGAACATTTCAATACAATCTCACTGGACAATGAATGATACAGACTGTCAAGTACACTGAAATAAATATAAAAACAACAATTTCAAAGATTTTACTGAATTACAGTTCATATAAGGAAATCACATAATTGAAATCATTAGGCCCTAATCTATGTATTTCACATGACTGGGAATACAGCTATGCATGTTGGTCAAAGACACATTTTTTTTTAAAGATAAGGGCATGGATCAGAAAACCAGTCCGTTTCTGGTGTGACCAGCATTTGCCTCATGCAGTGTGACACATCTCCTTCGCAAAGAGCAGATCAGGCTGTTGATTGTGACCTGCGGAATGTTGTCTCATTTCCTCTTCAATGGCTGTGAGAGGTTGCTGGATATTGGCGGGAACTGGAACACGCTGTCGTACACGTCGATCCGGAGCATCCCAAACATGCTCAAATGGGTGACATGTCTGGTGAGTATGCAGGCCATGGAAGAACTGGGACATTATCTGCTTCCAGGAATTGTGTACAGATCCTTGCGACATGGGGCTGTGCATTATCATGCTGAAACATGAGGTGATGGAGGCGGATGAATGGCATGACAATGGTCCTCAGGATCTCTTCACGGTATCTCTCTGCATACAAATTGTCATCGATAAAATGCAATTGTGTTCATTGTCCGTAGCTTATGCCTGCCCATACCATAACTCCACCGTCCCCGCACTGTCTGCCATCAGCCCGGCACAGTTGAAACCGGGATTAATCTGTGAAGAGCACACTTCTCCAGCGTGCCAGTGGCCATTGAAAGTGAGCATTTGCCCACTGAAGTTGGTTACGACACCGAACTGCAGTCAGATCAAGACCCTGGTGAGGACAATGAGCACGCAGATGAGCTTCCCTGAGACAGTTTGTGCTGAAATTCTTCAGTTGCACAAACCAACAGTTTCATCAGCTGTCCAGTTGGCTGATCTCAGATGATCCCGCAGGAGAGAGAAGCTGGATGTGGAGGTCCTGGGCTGGCCTGCAAAATTCTCTAAAATGACTTTGCAAGTGGCTTATGGTAGAGAAATTAACATTCAATTCTCTGACAACAGCTCTGGTGGACATTCCTGCAGTCAACGTGCCAATTGCACGCTCCCTCAAAACTTGAGACATATATGACATTGTGTTGTGTGACAAAAAAGCACATTTTAAAGTGCCCTTTAAGTCCCAAGTACAAGGTGCACCTGTGTAATGATCACGCTGTTTAATCAGCCACTTCATAATCCATCCACCTGACAGGTGTGGCATATCTTGGCAAAGGAGAAATGCTCTATAACAGGGATGTAAAATTTGTGCAGAAAATCTGAGCGAAATAAGCTTTTTGTGCAAATGGAATATTTCTGGGATCTTATATTTCAGTTCATGAAACATGGGACCAACTGATAGGCCCATTGGCAAACATTACATATTGGTTGATATTGTTCAATACTGTCTGGAATCACTGAACGTACACTGAGAAAAATGTTTGCTTAAAATATCAGCGCTCTTATGTTCTCCACAGCCATTATTTGCACTTGTCATTTGCGGCCAAACATTATCAATAAAGTCAAGCTATTAGTCATAACTGGGGTGCAACAGGTGGCTCGTACAATAGCCACGTTGTGCCTTGGTGGTGGCCTGTGTGTGTACTGGCGGAATGAGAAAAACAGCTCACGTTCACAAGTTAAAAGCTTGGGTCAACAATTGCCACTTGTACGGAATCATGTGACAATCACCAGTTCATGGCCTGTATGGGAGTGGTACTTTTAAATGAATGTTTTCCCTGTTCTGGCTGTTCCCTGCAATTCAGTTGAAATGCCCAGAAAGACGACAATAAGGACTTGAATCCATCTCAAAAAGTCCCGTGGCTTATCGTCGTTTTTACTCTAAAATCAATCCCCTATTATACCCAGTGAAATAAAACTGCTACAGGTGACTTAAGGACTAGCCAACTCCATCCAATAGAATCAATAGCAGCACTAAAGCCCATTAAGATGCATTGCAGACAGCATCCCAAGGGGGTCTGGACTGAAGCCCATTAAGATGCATTGCAGGCTACGTTCCAAGGGGGTCTGGACCTCAGCCTGAACAACCCGCCTGCCACCCTTGTTAGAAGCACTGCTTTAAACTAGTGGGTAAACAAGCCTATACATGAAGAGTCGTGAAGCTGAATAGGAATGGCCAGACTTATTCATTAAAATCTGCCAAAGGCCACAGGCTCTTTTGACTGCAGCAGCCAGTAGAGAAAGAATATTAATTATGACAGATATTCATGAGCAAAGTGAAGTGTGCAATCAGGGCCTGGGCCATGGCGGATTCTGTGAGGTTAGCCAATACTAAATAAAACGACTATCATTAGCTAATTCATTTAATTTACTTAGCCATTGATATGTTTCTGTTTAGCTAATTTTCTTCCAACGTTTACTCGGTAGTACTTCATTCACTCTCGTTTTGGGAAGACACCGTTGTCTTATAAACTTCTCTGTCCAGTTGCAGGTGGTACTCCAAGAAAACAGAATATTCCAAAAAATATTAGATCCCACTTCTTGCACCGTACAGCTCGCATTTGACAACATATTTGCAGGGCGGCAGGAGGCTAGAGCGCTTGGCCAGTAATTGAAAGGTCGCTGGCTCGAATACACGAGCCGACAAGGTGAAACAACTGTCAATGTGCCATTGAGCAAGGCACATAACCCTAATTTCCTCCAGGGGCACTGTACTAATATGGCTGACCCTGCAAAACAAGTTGGGGCGGCAGGTAGCCTAGTGGTTAGAGCGTTGGGCCAGTAACCGAAAGGTTGCTAGATCAAATCGCTGAGCTGACAAAGTAAAAATGTGGCGTTCTGCACCTGAACAAGGCAGTTAACCCACTGTTCCTAGGCCGTCATTGTAAAATAAGAATTTGTTCTTTACTGATTTGCCAAGTTAAATAAAGATTAAATAATGGTTAAATAAAGGTTAAATGGAAATATCCTGAATATGGATGAAGAGGATCTACTCTACAGCGCTGTTGGCTGGTCGTCATTGACCGTGCGTAGGCTTAAACACTGGTATACACTGATTTATAAGGCCATATTGGGTAAAATGTTGGGTAAAATTTTCCAGTTTATCTCTGTTCTTTTTTTAGTCAGGTCAGTAAATAAATATCAATTAAGGTCCCATTCTCATGTGCTTCTAACAGTACCAAAAATTAGAACAGGTCATGGTAGAAATAGTTTTAGTTACTTAGCACCGTGGTCCAGGAATTCTCTCCTTAACATTTTAAAATGTGATCTAGTTTCGTTGGTGGAGTTTAAACACTTGATCGATGTATAGATCATAGAAAAGCGTAATTGTTTTTAGGCCAACTGTTTTTAGTCAAGATGTTTGTGTTTTTAATATAATATGTAATTGTTGTACTGTATGTGTGTTTATAGTTTTGTTTAATGTTGTGTTAGTGTATGTAAGTTGTTTTGTCTGAAACTTTGTTCCCCCTGCTGCTATTGGACCAGGTCTCTCTTGGAAAAGAGATATTATCTCAATGAGAAGAACCTGTATAAATAAAGGTTAATTATTATTATTATTTTTAAAGCTAAGATGGTCATACCAAGGATCATTCAGCTATTTGATTTGAAATTTTAAGACAATTTAAGGTATCAAAAAAATATTGGATGAAACATTGAATTTGGCATTACTGCTATTAGCCAATAGAAACGCAATGAATAACATTTTCAAGATTCACTACATGGAACAAAGGAAGTTTGTTCTGAAGTGTCTGTCTTGTATGAGATAAGAAAGACCAGGAAGCTATGACAATTGTTTTGTAGACATGTATTTATCCCCTAATATTTAGGCACTAAACTATCTCCATATACACTTACATTTGTTTTTAAGACTAGTACCAGGGATCTTCAGATGAGTCGGTGGGCGTCCCAGGACAAAACGGATAACACCATCGTGTCCGTGAGAGTCTCAGCTTTTAAGATAGAGTTTAATTTGTAGACTACAGACATTTTTGTGAGAAGATCGATTTTTCGGAATGTCTCAAGGTCTGACAAACACCACTCTAACTCTGCCACCTTTCACCCCAGATGCTGAAGGGCGATATCGGCGGATGAGGTGGATGGAGACGCAGCAGAAATCAGATTTTGGAGAGGTTTTGTTATTGTGTTCATTATATTTCCATGGGGGCCATTGTAGGCTAAGGGTTAAACACAAGCTTTCAAAAGCTATGCCGTTGACGTTGGAGTTCACTTGGCTACTGTGAAGGGCATCTATTCTGAAGGTCTAGGCTTTATAACACTGGTTGTGTACAGTGCATTTGGAAAGTATTCAGACCCCTTGACTTTCTCTACATGTTGTTATGGTACATTACAGCCTTATTCTAAAATGGATTAATCTAAAAACACAATACCCCATAATGACAAAGCGAAAACAGGTTTAGAAATGTTAGCAAATTTATTAAAAATATTTAAAAAATATCTTATTTACATAAATATTCAGATCCTGCTATGGAACTTGAAATTGAGCTCAGGTGCATTCTGTTTCCATTGATCATCCTTGAGATGTTTCTACAACTTGGAGTCCACCTGTGGTAAATTCAATTGATTGGGCATAATTTGGAAAGGCACACACACCTGTCTATATAAGGTCCCACAGTTGACACTGCATGGTCAGAGCAAAAACCAAGCCATGAGGTCAAAGGAATTGTCAGTAGAGACAGGATTGTGTCGAGGCACAGATCTGGTGAAGTGTACCAAAACATTTCTGCAGCATTGAAAATCCCCAAGAACACAGTGGCCTTTATCATTCTTAAATGGAAGAAGTTTAGAACCACCGAGACTTTTCCTAGAGCTGGCCACCCGGCTAAACTGAGCAATCGGGGGAGAAGGGCATTGGTCAGGGAGGTGACAAAGAACCCGATGATCTCTCTGAGCTCCAGAGTTCCTCAAGTGGAGATGGGAGAACCTTCCAGAAGGACAACCATCTCTGCAGCACTCCACCAATCAGGCCTTTACGGTAGAGTGGCCAGACAGAAGCCACTCCTCAGTAAAAGGCACATGACAGCCCGCTTGGAGTTTGCCAAAAGGCATCTAAAGAATCTCAGACCATGAGAAACGAGAGTCTGAATCCAAGATTGAACTCTGTGGCCTGAATGCCAAGTCTCAGGTCTGGAGGAAACCTGGCACCATCCCTATGGTGAAGCATGGTGGTGGCAGCAACATGCTGTGAGGATGTTTTTCAGCGGAAGGGACTGGGAGACTTGTCAGGATCGAGACAAAGATGAACGGAGCAAAGTACAGAGAGATCCTTGATTAAAAAAACCTGCTCTAGAGCACGCAGGACCTCAGACTGGGGCGAAGGTTCACCTTCCAACAGAACAACGACCCAAAGCACACAGCCAAGACTCCGCAGGAGTGGCTTCGGGACAAGCCTCAATGTCCTTGAGTGGCCCAGTCAGAGCCCAGACTTGAACCCGAGCGAACATCTCTGGAGAGACCTGAAAATAGCTGTGCAGCGACGCTCCCCATCCAACCTGACAGAGCTTGAGAGGATCTGCAGAGAATAATGGGAGGACCTCCCCAAATACAGATGTGCCTAACTTAACCTAGTGTCATTTAAGACTAATTGCTGCCGAAGGCGCTTCAATAAATTACTGATTAAAGGGTCTGAATACTTATGCAATTGTGATATCGGTTTAAAACATTAAATGTGCACAAATGTCTAAAAAGCTGTTTTTGCTTTGTCATTATGGGGTATGTGTTCAGATTTAGGAGGCAATTTTTGTTGTTGTTGATTTAATACATTTTAGAATAAGGCTGTAATGTAGCAAAATGTGGAAAGGGGTCTGAATACTTTCCCGAATGCACTGTGTATTGCATCAATTAGATGTGACGTTGCATAGTCCCCAAGACGAGCGAGGAGTGTCGTCATATGAACTGCCTCGCGGATACGCATCTCTTGATACCCGTTTGATTTATTCTATTCTAAGGAGTGTCGTCATATGAACTGCCTCGCGGATACGCATCTCTTTTGATACCCGTTTGATTTATTCTATTCTAAGGAGTGTCGTCATATGAACTGCCTCGTGGATACGCATCTCTTTTGATACCCGTTTGATTTATTCTATTCTAAGGAGTGTCGTCATATGAACTGGCTCATGGATACGCATCTCTTTGGATACGCATCTCTTTTGATACCCGTTTGATTTATTCTATTCTAAGGAGTGTCGTCATATGAACTGCCTCACGGATACGCATCTCTTTTGATACCCGTTTGATTTATTCTATTCTAAGGAGTGTCGTCATATGAACTGCCTCGCGGATACGCATCTCTTTTGATACCCGTTTGATTTATTCTATTCTAAGGAGTGTCGTCATATGAACTGCCTCGTGGATACGCATCTCTTTTGATACCCGTTTGATTTATTCTATTCTAAGGAGTGTCGTCATATGAACTGCCTCACGGATACGCATCTCTTTTGATACCCGTTTGATTTATTCTATTCTAAGGAGTGTCGTCATATGAACTGCCTCGTGGATACGCATCTCTTTTGATACCCGTTTGATTTATTCTATTCTAAGGAGTGTCGTCATATGAACTGCCTCGTGGATACGCATCTCTTTTGATACCCGTTTGATTTATTCTATTCTAAGGAGTGTCGTCATATGAACTGCCTCACGGATACGCATCTCTTTTGATACCCGTTTGATTTATTCTATTCTAAGGAGTGTCGTCATATGAACTGCCTCACGGATACGCATCTCTTTTGATACCCGTTTGATTTATTCTATTCTAAGGAGTGTCGTCATATGAACTGCCTCGTGGATACGCATCTCTTTTGATACCCGTTTAATTTATTCTATTCTAAGGAGTGTCGTCATATGAACTGCCTCACGGATACGCATCTCTTTTGATACCCGTTTGATTTATTCTATTCTAAGGAGTGTCGTCATATGAACTGCCTCGTGGATACGCATCTCTTTTGATACCCGTTTGATTTATTCTATTCTAAGGAGTGTCGTCATATGAACTGCCTCACGGATACGCATCTCTTTTGATACCCGTTTGATTTATTCTATTCTAAGGAGTGTCGTCATATGAACTGCCTCGTGGATACGCATCTCTTTTGATACCCGTTTGATTTATTCTATTCTAAGGAGTGTCGTCATATGAACTGCCTCACGGATACGCATCTCTTTTGATACCCGTTTGATTTATTCTATTCTAAGGAGTGTCGTCATATGAACTGCCTCATGGATACGCATCTCTTTTGATACCCGTTTGATTTATTCTATTCTAAGGAGTGTCGTCATATGAACTGCCTCACGGATACGCATCTCTTTTGAGACCCGTTTGATTTATTTATTCTATGAATTCTAAGCATCTCTTTTGAGTTTGATTTATTCTATTCTATGAACTGCCTCACGGATACGCATCTCTTTTGATACCCGTTTGATTTATTCTATTCTAAGGAGTGTCGTCATATGAACTGCCTCACGGATACGCATCTCTTTTGATACCCGTTTGATTTATTCTATTCTTTGATGAACCCGATACGCATCTCTTTTTTGATTTATTCTATTCTAAGGAGTGTCGTCATATGAACTGCCTCGTGGATACGCATCTCTTTTGATACCCGTTTGATTTATTCTATTCTAAGGAGTGTCGTCATATGAACTGCCTCGTGGATACGCATCTCTTTTGATACCCGTTTGATTTATTCTATTCTAAGGAGTGTCGTCATATGAACTGCCTCGTGGATACGCATCTCTTTTGATACCCGTTTGATTTATTCTATTCTAAGGAGTGTCGTCATATGAACTGCCTCACGGATACGCATCTCTTTTGATACCCGTTTGATTTATTCTATTCTAAGGAGTGTCGTCATATGAACTGCCTCGCGGATACGCATCTCTTTTGATACCCGTTTGATTTATTCTATTCTAAGGAGTGTCGTCATATGAACTGCCTCGTGGATACGCATCTCTTTTGATACCCGTTTGATTTATTCTATTCTAAGGAGTGTCGTCATATGAACTGCCTTGATACGCATCTCTTTTGATACCCGTTTGATTTATTCTATTCTAAGGAGTGTCGTCATATGAACTGCCTCACGGATACGCATCTCTTTTGATACCCGTTTGATTTATTCTATTCTAAGGAGTGTTCTATGAACTGCCTCGCGGATACGCATCTCTTTTGATACCCGTTTGATTTATTCTATTCTAAGGAGTGTCGTCATATGAACTGCCTCGTGGATACGCATCTCTTTTGATACCCGTTTGATTTATTCTATTCTAAGGAGTGTCGTCATATGAACTGCCTCGTGGATACGCATCTCTTTTGATACCCGTTTGATTTATTCTATTCTAAGGAGTGTCGTCATATGAACTGCCTCACGGATACGCATCTCTTTTGATACCCGTTTGATTTATTCTATTCTAAGGAGTGTCGTCATATGAACTGCCTCACGGATACGCATCTCTTTTGATACCCGTTTGATTTATTCTATTCTAAGGAGTGTCGTCATATGAACTGCCTCACGGATACGCATCTCTTTTGATACCCGTTTGATTTATTCTATTCTAAGGACTGCCTCACGGATACGCATCTCTTTTGATACCCGTTTGATTTATTCTATTCTAAGGAGTGGCACGACAGCAATGAGTCAGCTTTGCAATGTTGTTTTACCCTCTTCACGTCACTGTGTTCTATCCCAATGGATCATTAGATGTGGCAACCTACTGGTTGTAACCTACTGGTGTTTAGTCATTTCTTCAAGGCAAGAGACACAGTCTACAGTACATGTTGCCAAAACGGACATTAGCCTTGCTGTTGTATTGAGTGGGAAGATAGCTGCAGGAATAGCCTAAGAAATGGGATTGTGTAAGAGTTGCAACATTAAACTCTTTGGGAGGATAGAGTTCCTAACCAGGGAAATTAAATGGATTTATGTACAGTCCAAACAACTACAAATGAGGCTTGGCTCCTGTTTTGGTGTCAAATGCAGGCTAGTTAGAAATTGAGCGAAAAAAATAATGAAAATATGTTTACCTTGAGTGGGTGAATCTCATATTTTCATGTAATATGTATTTTATAAAGAAATTGATCCCAGAACATCAGGCTGAATCTAACAATAGAATGAGCCAAAAGAACTCAGCTAGATCAAGGTTAGGCCACTGGCGCCCCTTCTGAAGGCCCTCGGATTAACCCTGCCCAAAAATAAAGTCATTTATCATTTTTATGAAACTCAGTCGGGGTCTCAAATTACTGTTGCGATTTAGAACAGTAGAAAACACAAGGTGCCATTTCTAAACGTGGTTGTGAATCAGCAGTTTATCTTCTTATGGTAGTCACCGATAGTCGTTCAATTAGCGCATGTATGTGAAGATTTGTTAGATTGCTAAATCAGCTATCTAAATTTATTATAATGGTCGAATTAGCTACTGTGGTGCCTGCATTGGTTTTGTTATTCTCACTCAAGATATAATATTAAAAACGGAAAACATTTGTGCCACCTATAGCAAGATGTGTTATTGCAGGAAATTCGTTATAAAATTGCAACATTTTCTCAACATCCCATGGCAAAATATGGATGTGTGTACATATAAACCCACGAGCAACTGCTGCCCCTAATGAGTTCAGTTTTTTTTGTGCTGACCTAGAAAGAGCCACAGGTAATGAGTTATTGTTTTGGATAATCACCTACCAACTGTGTGTCAGAGAAGCCTAACCACTTTTCTATCCATAATGCTCTGCAACACCTCAGAATCATTCAGAATCCCCAACTCCACCGTTTTCTCTGTAGGCTGGTGGTCAAAACTTCGGTCATATCCTAGATTGTCGTGTCCCGTCAGGCTGCTGCTGTGTTCACACGTAATTCGTGATAGAGTTTGATCAGGAACCGTTCCGTTCACTGATTCCTTTCCATTCCAGTTGCACTTCTCCCCAGCTTCCAGAGTTTTAATATTGCTCTTCGAGAGCCTTTCCGACAACTTTCTTGCCCAGTGCGCAAAATTGTCCAGGGTGCTTTTATCAAAGTCCTCGGAGTAAACCATTATGTTGCCCGTGTACCACAAAATCCACCAAGCCAGACTGAGGAAAATGATGAGTGCACCCGTGTAGATTAGGAAATCACCGTAGAAGTGACCGTCCAACTTTAGATCGGCGAAAATACCAACAAAAATAACTATCAAACCGCAGACGTCAAAAGCGATGGCTAGGAAAAATAACGGCGCACAGTTCCCCACGCAGTTGTGAGCCATACCTAAGCTGTATGAGTGATTGAGCTCAAATAACGGCAGGGAAGAGCTGAACTCGTTTTACAGGACGCACATTTCCTCACCCTCCACCTGTGGTGAACACCTGTGCGCGCAGAGAGCCGCCTTCCTGTGACGTCAATGTAAACTAGAGGGTTCAAACTAGAGGGTTTGCACAGATCTGAGTCCAAATTTAGAGCCTTTATCATTTGGGGGAGAAACGCAAAACTGATGTTAGATCAGTGTCTAAGTGTAAACCAAATGACAGGCGGTTGGTCATATGTAAAACAGGTAGGCTTGTATCGAAACAAGCAAATACAATTCAAAATGTGTTACATAAAGTGCTGCATTTTAGCATTCCCCCACACCCAATCAGGTTGTCCCACCTGTTCTATTTGTTGAACCTGAGAAGTGGCTCAGAAACTCATGCTAGTTCTGGGGGAAGCATCCATCTGGCAGTTTATTCTTTAGTTTTGAGATGATCGGACAATGGCTACCCATCACACAGGCTACCCATCACACAGGCTACCCATCACACAGGCTACCCATCACACAGGCTATCCATCACACAGGCTACCCATCACACAGGCTACCCATCACACAGGCTACCCATCACACAGGCTACCCATCACACAGGCTATCCATCACACAGGCTATCCATCACACAGGCTATCCATCACACAGGTTATCCATCACACAGGCTACCCATCACACAGGTTATCCATCACACAGGCTATCCATCACACAGGTTATCCATCACACAGGTTATCCATCACACAGGTTATCCATCACACAGGTTATCCATCCATCACACAGGCTGGGGTGGGATAATCAAAGGTTGAATATGATCCTCGTATTTTAGACGCTATGATTGCTTGTTTTAATTGGTAAGAGTGAGGTTGGCCAGCCCTCCTCCTGGAGAATTGGCCTCTGCATAGTCTAGATTTCTAGAATTTGTTCTTTAACTGACTTGCCTAATTAAAAAAAGGTTAAAAAAAATAAAATAAAAATTCTCTGGCGAGAACCATGGAGCAACAAGTTGAGCAGAAACTATAGAGCAGTCTCTCCCAGAACTTGTTCTGTGATAACCATCAACCACACCAGTTTCTGGCCACATCAACTCAAAACTAATCAGTCAGAGTCAGTCCCGCCCAACAGTAAACACCTGCTTAATGCCACTATAAAGCTCTTATAAAAGGGTTTGTTTATAGTGGGACCATAATTAGTCCAACTGATATAAATACTGTTTGTGCTTCTGCTTAGTGTTCCTGAGCTAATGGGAAAGAGTCATTTGTCTGCAGCAATAATCATGCATATTTTTATTTATTTATTTACAGAATAAAAAAATGTAGAGCTGTTGTTTTCCAATTCGGCTGCTGAGGGCGCCAAACCCCTTTGCAACAGGCCCAAACCCTGCTTCAGCGACTCACTCACGCTGCCTGTATAACGCCTGAGTGGCCAAGTAAGTAACGCGCGCGTGTGTGTGTGTTATTTAGAGCAAAGCTTGAAGGAGGCCGATAACATCCTTTCCAACTGTGTGTTTTAGGGACTAAGTGTTTTCACAAACACTGCGTTCATGAGCCCATTATGGACTTTGAGGTGAGGCCTGAGTTGACATTTCTGTCTTTCAACACAGTGCATTGTATTAATGGTAGGCGTTTGAATGACAACAAGATCACCCCAATCATCACCTCAAAGTGAGGGTGATATCTGATACTATCTCTAGTGTTGGCAGCTGAAATGATGTTCTAGTATACCTGTGTGTCACTGGGACACAAACACACACATATAGCCTCTGTACACATACTGTATCTAAACTGTGCACCCAGTTAATCCCCTGCATTCATATACGGTATACTGCATTGCAGGGTTCTTGCCTGTCCAGTATATTCCCTTATGAAGAGGATTTTCTATAGACGACCTGGTAGATACCTCCAGTCAGGTTGAACAGGAGAGGGGAGGCGAGGCTGAGACAAGGTGAGGGAGGGGAGATGAGGCTGAGATGAGGTGAGGGGAGGCGAGTGGAGGAGAGGGGAGGGGAGGCTAAGACGAGGGAAGGTGAGGCGAGGGGAGGAGAGATGAGGGGAGGGGAGGAGAGGGGAGGTGAGGTGAGGAGAGGCTGAGACGAGGGGAGGAGAGACGAGGGGAGGTGAGGGGAGGAGATGCTGAGACGAGGGGAGGGGAGGTGAGGGGAGGAGAGGGGAGGGGAGGCTGAGACGAGGGAAGGTGAGGCGAGGGGAGGAGAGGTGAGGCCAGGCTGAGATTAGGGGAGGTGAGGAGAGGAGATGATAGGCTGAGATGAAGGAATGAGAGGAGATGGTAGGCTGAGACATGGGGAGGCGAGGGGAGTAGAGGAGTGGGGAGGTGAGGCTGAGACGAGGGAGGAGAGGGAAGGTGAGGGGAGGAGAGGGGAGGTGAGACAAGGCAAGACTGAGTTGAGGGGAGGCAAACGGAGGGGAGGGGAGGCAAGACTGAGATGAGGAGAGGGGAGGAGAGGCTAAGGGGAGGAGAGGCTGAGATGAGGGAAGGCGAGGGGAGGCAAGGCTGAGATGAGGGGAGGCTTAGACGAGGAGGGGAGGAGAGGTAAGACTGAGATGAGGGGAGGCTAGGGGAGGTGAGGCAAGGGAAGGGGAGGCAAGACTGAGATGAGGGGAGGGGAGGATAGGGGAGGCTTAGACGAGTTAAGGCTGAGTCGAGGGGAGGCGTGGTTAGGAGAGGGGAGGTGTGGTTAGGAGAGGGGAGGTGTGGTTAGGAGAGGGGAGGCGTGGTTAGGAGAGGGGAGGCGTGGTTAGGAGAGGGGAGGCATGGTTAGGAGAGGGGAGGCGTGGTTAGGAGAGGGGAGGCGAAGCTGAGATGAAGGGAGGAAAGAAGCTCAAGCCAAGTCAAGACTCACACTCTGTCCTATCATCACTCTGTCCTATCATTACTCTGTCCTATCATTACTCTGTCCTATCATCACTCTGTCCTATCATCACTCTATCCTATCATTTACATTTACATTTAAGTCATTTAGCAGACGCTCTTATCCAGAGCGACTTACAAATTGGTGCATTCACCTTATGGCATCATCACTCTGTCCTATCATCACTCTGTTCTATCATCACTCTGTCCTATTATTACTCTGTTCTATCATCACTCTGTCCTATCATCACTCTGTCCTATCATTACTCTGTTCTATCTACTCTGTCATCATCACTCTGTCCTATCATCACTCTGTCCTATCATTACTCTGTCCTATCATTCACTCTGTCCTATCATCACTCTGTTCTATCATCACTCTTCCTATCATTATCTGTCCTTCATTACTCTGTTCTATCATCACTCTGTCCTATCATTGTCCTATCATGTGTTCTATCATCACTCTGTCCTATCATTACTCTTTCCTATCATTACTCTGTCCTATCATTACTCTGTCCTATCATCACTCTGTCCTATCATCACTCTGTCCTATTATTACTCTGTTCTATCATCACTCTGTCCTATCATCACTCTGTCCTATCATTACTCTGTTCTATCATCACTCTGTCCTATCATCACTCTGTCCTATCATCACTCTGTCCTATCATCACTCTGTCCTATCATTACTCTGTTCTATCATCACTCTGTCCTATCATCACTCTGTCCTATCATCACTCTGTCCTATCATTACTCTGTCCTATCATTACTCTGTCATTACTCTGTCCTATCATCACTCTGTCCTATCATCACTCTGTCCTATCATCACTCTGTCCTATCTGTCCTATCATTACTGTGACTATTACTGCTGCGACCAGGGCAGGCCCTAGCTGTATGGGGGACCTAAGATAGATTTGGTTGTGGGCCCCCCCCCACCATGCGGGAAAAATGTTTAGTGGCCCACCACTTTACAGCAGAGATAAAAATATGTGCGATTATATTGCTAAAAGTCAACTTGTCCTAGAGAGATTTACACGGTCATCAAAACCTCACACCAGGGTGGCCTACACGGAACACAACCCGTACTTTAAATGTAGAGCTGTTGTTTTGTCAAGAAACGGAATAGAGCTAAGCACAGGCAAAATCCTAGAGGAGAACCTGCCTTAGTCTGCTTTCCAACAGACACTGAGAGACAAATTCACTTTTCAGCAGGACAATAACCTAAAACACACGGCCAAATAAAAACTGGAGTTGCTTAACAATGCAACATTGAATGTACCCGAGTGGCCTAGTTACAGTTTTGACTAAAATTGTCTTTAAAAACTACGTCAAGACTTTAAAATGGCTGTCTAGCAATTGATCAACAACCAATTTGACAGCCTTAAAAACTTTAAAAGGAATAATCTGCAAATATTGTACAATCCAGGTGTGCAAATCTCTTAGAGATTTACTCAGACTCACAGTGGTAATCCCTGCCAAATGGGATTGTAACATGTATTGATTTAGGGGGTTGAATACTTATGTATTCAAAATATATTAGCGTTTTATTTTTCATATATATTTGTTTTTACTAATGTTTGAATTTTTCTTCCACTTTGACGTTAGAGTATTTTGTGTAGATCGTTGACAAAAAATGAAAATTAAATCCAATTTAATTTCAATTTGTAACACAACAAAATGTTTGAGAAACAACATGTTTCCTCGTGGTTCTCTTTAAAGTCATGTTCTCAGAACATTAAGGAATCTTTCTACAAAAAAAAAACAAGAAAACATGAGTAACGTTCAAAGAACGTTCGTTCTCAGTGTCAACGAAGTGTGTTCAGGTGTGTTGGTCGCGCCCACTAATTGGCCAACACCTGATCTTAATGAGTGCTTGTTTCCTTTGAAATGGGGTCTGTTTTGAATAGACTTTAATGAACAGCTTTGTATGAGTTAAAAAACATGGTAGGCTAGCTGCATCCTGGTGGCGCAGTGGACTAATTCCATGGATAGAGAACAGAAGATCATAGGTTTGTATGTCACTGATGGCATGCCACAGTACAGTGGGGCAAAAAAAGTATTTAGTCAGCCACCAATTGTGCAAGTTCTCCCACTTAAAAAGATGAGATAGGCCTGTCATTTTCATCATAGACACACTTTAACTATGACAGACAAAATGAGAGAAAATAAATCCAGGATAGGATTTTTTATGAATTTATTTGCAAATTATGGTGGAAAATAAGTATTTGGTCAATAACAAAAGTTTATCTCAATACTTTGTTATATACCCTTCGTTGGCAATGACAGATGTCAAACGTTTTCTGTAAGTCTTCACAAGGTTTTCACACACTGTTGCTGGTATTTTGGCCCATTCCTCCATGCAGATCTCCTCTAGAGCAGTGATGTTTTGGGGCTGTTGCCGGGCAACACAGACTTTCAACTCCCTCCAAAGATTTTCTATGGGGTTGAGATCTGGAGACTGGCTAGGCCACTCCAGGACCTTGAAATGCTTCTTACGAAGCCACTCCTTCGTTGCCCGGGCGGTGTGTTTGGGATCATTGTCATGCTGAAAGACCCAGCCACGTTTCATTTTCAATGCCCTTGCTGATGGAAGGAGGTGTTCACTCAAAATCTCACGATACATGGCCCCATTCATTCTTTCCTTTACACGGATCAGTCGTCCTGGCCCCTTTTCAGAAAAACAGCACCAAAGCATGATGTTTCCACCCCCATGCTTCACAGTAGGTATGGTGTTCTTTGGATGCAACTCAGCATTCTTTGTCCTCCAAACACGACAAGTTGAGTTTTCACCAAAAAGTTATATTTTGGTTTGATCTGACCATATGACATTCTCCCAATCTTCTTCTGGATCATCCAAATGCTCTCTAGCAAAATTCAGACGGGCCTGGACATGTACTGGCTTAAGCAGGGGGACACGTCTGGCACTGCAGGATTTGAGTCCCTGGCGGCGTAGTGTGTTACTGATGGTAGGCTTGGTTACTTTGGTCCCAGCTCTCTGCAGGTCATTCACTAGGTCCCTCCGTGTGGTTCTGGGATTTTTGCTCACGTTCTTGTGATCATTTTGACCCCACGGGGTGAGATCTTGCGTGGAGCCCCAGATCGAGGGAGATTATCAGTGGTCTTGTATGTCTTCCATTTACTAATAATTGCTCCCACAGTTGATTTCTTCAAACCAAGCTGCTTACCTATTGCAGTTCATTCTTTCCAGCATGGTGCAGGTCTACAATTTTGTTTCTGGTGTCCTTTGACAGCTCTTTGGTCTTGGCCATAGTGGAGTTTGGAATGTGACTGTTTGAGGTTGTGGACAGGTGTCTTTTATACTGATAACAAGTTCAAACATGTGCCATTAATACAGGTAATGAGTGGAGGACAGAGGAGCCTCTTAAAGAAGAAGTTACAGGTCTGTGAGAGCCAGAAATCTTGCTTGTTTGTAGGTGACCAAATACTTATTTTCCACCATAATTTGCAAATAAATTCATTAAAAATCCTACAATGTGATTTTCTGGATTTTTCTTCTCATTTCATCTGTCATAGTTGAAGTGTACCTATGATGAATATGACAGGCCTCTCTCATCTTTTTAAGTGGGAGAACTTGCACAATTGGTGGCTGACTAAATACTTTTTTGCCCCACTGTAAATAAATACGTGTTTGCCTGATTGATAATGCCTGAGCAAACGAATGTCCATATGTTCTATGCTTGCACTTCTAAACTGTTGTTAGAAGTCTTATTGAAACATTCAGAGAAAGTAAAAAAAAACTCCAAATAACCTAGAATTGTTGTTCCCGTAACGTTAATAAAACATCACAGGAAAATGTTCAGGGTCTCATACTAAAACATTCTCAGAACCTCCTTACAACCTAAAGATTTTAGTTTCCAGAACAGACAAAATGTTAAATTCCGTTCTCAGAGCGTGAAAAACAACAACAACAAAAAGGTTTGGTTTCACCGGTCGGGAAACGTGTGGCTTCGTTCCCAGAACCAATGGGAAACCAAAAACTCTCCCACAACTTCCAAGGAACCAAATGTGCTAGCTGGGATAGCGCCGTCTGTATATTTTTGAGTGGTGACATTTCTCCAGCCCCTCCCTCAGATTTTTACCGAAATAGTGGTGGTAGTACGCTTCGTTATTGTTTCATCTGCTGATTGGTCCTTTAAGATTCTCCTATGGAGTGCTGTCCATTCCAACGCCATAGATTTTAGATTTTAGGTATCGATGATCCAGCAGCAGTCCGGCACCATTTTAGAATAATTAGTTGGGTATATTATTTCATTGCATATAGTATGAAATCAAACCTGTCACGCCCTGACCTTAGAGATTTTTAGGTCTCTATTTTGGTTTGGTCAGGGTGTGATTTGGGTGGACATTCTATGTTCTTTTTTCTATGTTTTTGTATTTCTTTGTTTTGGCCAGGTATGGTTCTCAATCAGGGACAGTTGTCTATCGTTGTCTCTGATTGGGAACCATGCTTAGGTAGATTTTTCCCACATGGTTTTTGTGGGTAGTTCATTTCTGTTGAGTGTTTTGCACCTTACAGGACTTTTTCGGTTATTCTCTTTGTTATTTTTGTTGTGGTGGGTAGTTACAGAATTACCCACCACAAGCGGACCAAGCAGCGTGGTACGGAGGAGCAGAGGGTTCAGGACTCCTGGACATGGGAGGAGATATTGGACAGACAGGGACCCTGGAGACAGGCTGGGGAATATTGCCTCCCGAAAGAAGAACTGGAGGCAGCTAAAGCTGAGCGGCGGCGATATGAGGCAAGGCAGCGTAGCAGGCACGAGAGGCAGCCCCAAATTATTTTTTTGGGGGGATGCACAGCCCGGTTCATCTGGTGCCTCCTCTACGCACCAGGCCTCCTGTAGGCCTCCTGTAGGTCTCCCAAGCCTGGTGGGCCCTGTGGCAGCCCCACGCACCAGGATGTCTCTGCGTCTCCTCCCTCCAGTCCGGAGCCTCCAGAGGCGCCCTTCAGTCCGGAGCTTCCAGCGACACTCTCCAGTCCGGGGCCGACAACGAGGGTGCCCAGTCCAGGGCCCACTACGAGGGTGCCCAGTCCGGACCCGCTATGAGGGTGCCCAGTCCGGGGCCCGCTACGAGGGTGCCCAGTCCGGGGCCCGCTACGAGGGTGCCCAGTCCAGGGCCCGCTACGAGGGTGCCCAGTCCAGGGCCCGCTACGAGGGTGCCCAGTCCAGGGCCTGCTACGAGGGTCCCCAGTCCGGGGACGGCGGCAAGGGTCCCCGCTCTAGAGGCGGGGTCTACGTCCCTCACCAGAGCCGTCACCGCGGAGAAATGCCCACCCAGACCCTCCCCTATAGTTTCAGGTTTTGCGACCGGATTCCGCACCTTTTGGGGAGTACTGTCACGCCCTGACCTTAAGAGCTTTTTAGGTCTCTATTTTGGTTTGGTCAATCAGGGACAGCCTATTGTTGTCGATGATGGGAACCATACTTCGGTAGCTTTTTCACACATGGTTTATGTGGGTAGTTCATTTCTGTTTAGTGTTTTGCACCTTACAGGACTGTTTCGGTTATTCTCTTTGATTTTTTGTTATGGTGGTCAGTTCCAATAAAAAGCATGAACACTTACTACGCTGCGCTTTGGTCCGATGATTCCTCTTCCTCTTCCTTAGACGATGGATACCGTTACAAATCCAAAGTACTTTGGCACAGAAACATTTGTCTTACAAAGCTCCACTTAAGATCAATCTGAGTGAGAGAGTTCAGAGTTCAACCTTCTTTTCTCTTTGAGCAACTTCTAGAGCGATAAATAGAAGCCTTATTAAATAATTGAGCCTAGGAAGGTAATTGAAGACATTGATAAATAATATCCATTCTCATTACAGCCGTCCTAGGACACTTCCAGAGTTATAGGTCAATGGGTAAAGTTGGCAAGAGATCTAAAAACTGAAGAAATGACCTCACGTCTCTGTCCTGTCTCTCTCATCAGGGCTGTATGAAGCTTGGATGCGGCAGGTGTTTTGGCTGCACTAAGTTTCAGTAGGATGTCAGATCTCGGTGCGTTAGAAGTCGGGGATGTTTTGGGGAGGCTGACATTTTCCGGCCCCTGATTTCCCAGAGGGTCAGCAGTCTCGACATGCATGAACGTCCTGAGCATTTAAGCAGGCAGACCACACCTCCCTTAAAAGTGTGTGTGTACTGTCTGTGTGTATTGTGTTTGCACTGTGTGTGTGTGTGTGTGTGTGTGTGTGTGTGTGTGTGTGTGTGTGTGTGTGTGTGTGTGTGTGTGTGTGTGTGTACCAATCAGACTCCACCACTCCCCCCTCACTTTCCCCTTATTTTATTCAGTGCAGTTCATTTCTGTCACCGGTTAGAAGTGCAGAGAGATTTGCTAACTTTCTCAAGTTACTCTTAGATGTTACTCAAAACTGAAACCATCTACCATCGCATTTAATCATGGTACCATAGCATTTAATCATGGTACCATAGCATTTAATCATGGTACCATAGCATTTAATAATGGTACCATAGCATTTAATCATGGTACCATAGCATTTAATCATGGTACCATAGCATTTAATCATGGTACCATAGCATTTAATCATGGTACCATAGCATTTAATAATGTACCATAGCATTTCATCATGGTAACACGGCATTTAATCATGGCAAGGCGACTGGAAACATGGCCGAATACAAACAGTGTAGTTATTCCCTCCGCAAGGCAATCAAACAAGCAAAGCGTCAGTATAGAGACAAAGTGGAGTTGCAATTCAACAACTCAAACAAGAGACGCATGTGGCAGGGTCAACAGACAATCACGGATTACTAAAAGAAAACCAGCCCAGTCACGGGCATCGATATCTTGCTCCCAAACAAATTAAACCATTTCTTTGAGTGCTTTGAGGACAATACAGGGCCACCGACATGGCCCGCTATCAAAGACTGTGGGCTCTCCTCCATTGCCGAATTGAGTAAAACATTTAAACGTGTTAACCCTTGCAAGGCTAACGGCCCAGACGGCATCTCTAGCCGCGTCCTCAGAGCATGCGCAGACCAGCTGGCTAGTGTGCTTACGGACATATTTAATCAATCCCTATCCCAGTCTGCTGTTCCCACATGCTTCAAGATGGCCACCATTGTTCCTGTACCCAAGAAAGCAAAGGTAACTGAACTAAATGACTATCGCCCCATTGCACTCACTTCTGTCCTCATGAAGTGCTTTGAGAGACTAGTCAAGGATCATACCACCACCACCCTACCTGATACCCTAGACCCATTCCAATTTGCTTAACGCCACAATAGGTCCATAGACGATGCAAACGGCATCACGCTGCCCTATCCCATCTGGACGATAGGAATACCTATGTAAGAATGCTGTTATCATTAAGCTTGAGACCCTGGGTCTCGACCCCGCCCTGTGCAACTGGGTCCTGGACTTCCTGACGGGCCGCTCCCTGGTGGTGACGGTAGGAAACATCATCTCCACCCCGCTGATCCTCAACACTGGGGCCCCACAAGGGTGCGTTCTCAGCCCTGTCCTGTACTCCCTGTTCACCTACGACTGTGTGGCCTACCACACCTCCAACTCAATCATCAAGTTTGCAGACGACCCTACAGTGGTAGGCTTGATTACCAACAACTACGAGATGGCCTACAGGGAGGAGGTGAGGGCTCAAGGAGTGTGGTGCCATGAAAATAACCACTCACTCAATGTCAGCAAAACAAAAGAGATGATCGTGGACTTCAGGAAACAATAAAGGGAGCACACCCCTATCCACATCGATGGGACTGCAGTGGAGAAGTTCCTCTGTGTACATATCACAGACAAACTGAAATGGTCCACGCACCAAGACAGTGTGGTGAAGAAGGCGCAACAGCGTCTCTTCAACCTCAGGAGGCTGGAAAAATGTGGTTTGTCACCGAAAACCCTCAATAACTTTTACAGGTGCACAATTGAGAGCATCCTGTCGGGCTGTACCACCGCCCACAACTCCAGAGCCAGGGGCAAACTATCTGCCCTCCAGGACACCTACAACACTCGATGTCACAGGAAGGAAAAAAATATCATCAAGGACAATAACCACCCGGGCATCATAACTGAAGTTCTGTAATTTAAGAGAGCAAGTCTTTATACCAAAGAGGCGGAGACACACACAATATGTCTCTGAGTGTGTGAGGTTTCTTGAAAAAGGAAACAGGGTCTTTAATAGACAGCTTATCTGTGTATTTACGTACACAAATGAGGGCTTGGCCAGGGGGTTGGAGTTTGGTGTGTGTCAGAGTACATTAGTCTCACCTTGACCTGATGGGTTCAGTGACAGCACCACACACACACACACACACACACACACACACACACACACACACACACACACACACACACACACACACACACACACACACACACACACACACACACACACACACACACACACACACACACACACACACACACACACACACACACACACACACACACACACACACTCTTCTTGTTGGAGGTCAAAGGGCAGTCCCCATCAGCTAATGTCTAGAGAGAGATTATCCCTCCAAGGACAGTTATTTATAGTATTAAATCATGACGTTCCGACTCCCCCCAGCTATAACAGGGGTGGGGGACAGACAGAGGGAAGCATGACGCCAATTAAATCTCTCCTCTATCCTCTTCTCCCACCCTCCCTCCTCTAAGTAGCCATTGTCTTCTACCCTGGGCATATAAGTCAGGATGGAGAGAGAGAGAGAAATGGATGTGGCGAGAGAGAGAGGAATGGATTAAAGACAGGATATATATATAAATATGTAGAGAGAGAGAGTGAAAGGGAGAGAGAGAGATGGATAAGAGACAGAGAGAGAGAGAGTGAGCGAGAGAGGGAGGAATGTGTATATATATATACATATATATGAGAGAGAGAGACACAGAGACAGAGGGAGAGAGACAGCGAGAGAGAGAGAGGAATGGATATATATACAGTGCCTTGCGAAAGTATTCGGCCCCCTTGAACTTTCCGACCTTTTGCCACATTTCAGGCTTCAAACAAAGATATAAAACTGTGTTTTTTTGTGAAGAATCAACAACAAGTGGGACATAATCATGAAGTGGAACGACATTTATTGGATATTTCAAACTTTTTTAACAAATCAAAAACTGAAAAATTGGGCGTGCAAAATTATTCAGCCCCTTTACTTTCAGTGCAGCAAACTCCCTCCAGAAGTTCAGTGAGGATCTCTGAATGATCCAATGTTGACCTAAATGACTAATGATGATAAATACAATCCACCTGTGTGTAATCAAGTCTCCGTATAAATGCACCTGCACTGTGATAGTCTCAGAGGTCCGTTAAAAGCGCAGAGAGCATCATGAAGAACAAGGAAAACACCAGGCAGGTCCGAGATACTGTTGTGAAGAAGTTTAAAGCCGGATTTGGATACAAAAATATTTCCCAAGCTTTAAACATCCCAAGGAGCACTGTGCAAGTGATAATATTGAAATGGAAGGAGTATCAGACCACTGCAAATCTACCAAGACCTGGCCGTCCCTCTAAACTTTCAGCTTATACAAGGAGAAGACTGATCAGAGATGCAGCCAAGAGGCCCATGATCACTCTGGATGAACTGCAGAGATCTACAGCTGAGGTGGGAGACTCTGTCCATAGGACAACAATCAGTCATATATTGCACAAATCTGAGTGGCAAGAAGAAAGCCATTTCTTAAAGATATCCATAAAAAGTGTTGTTTAAAGTTTGCCACAAGCCACCTGGGAGACACACCAAACATGTGGAAGAAGGTGCTCTGGTCAGATGAAACCAAAATTGAACTATTTGGCAACAATGCAAAACGTTATGTTTGGCGTAAAAGCAACACAGCTCATCACCCTGAACACAACATCCCCACTGTCAAACATGGTGGTGGCAGCATCATGGTTTGGGCCTGCTTTTCTTCAGCAGGGACAGGGAAGATGGTTAAAATTGATGGGAAGATGGATGGAGCCAAATACAGGACCATTCTGGAAGAAAACCTGATGGAGTCTGCAAAAGACCTGAGACTGGGACAGAGATTTGTCTTCCAACAAGACAATGATCCAAAACATAAAGCAAAATCTACAATGGAATGGTTCAAAAATAAATATATCCAGGTGTTAGAATAGCTAAGTCAAAGTCCAGACCTTTAAAATTCACCCAACTTATTGAGGGAAGCTTGTGGAACCCGAAATGTTTGACCCAAGTTAAACAATGTAAAGGCAATGCTACCAAATACTATTGAAACTTCTGACCCACTGAGAATTTTATTTATTTTTAATTGTTACCTTTATTTAACTTATTTAGTTAAGAACACATTCTTATTTTCAATGACGGCCTAGGAACAGTGGGTTAACTGCCTGTTCAGGGGCAGAACGACAGATTTGTACCTTGTCAGCTCGGGGGTTTGAACTTGCAACCTTCCGGTTGCTAGTCCACCGCTCTAACCAATAGGCTACCCTGCCATGATGAAAGAAATAAAAGCTGAAATAAATCATTCTCTCTACTATTATTC
Source organism: Oncorhynchus gorbuscha (assembly GCF_021184085.1). NCBI lineage: Eukaryota > Metazoa > Chordata > Actinopteri > Salmoniformes > Salmonidae > Oncorhynchus > Oncorhynchus gorbuscha. Next base: position 10,582,077 of record NC_060183.1, on the reverse strand, counting down.
TGACATTTCACATTCTTAAAATAAAGTGGCGATCCTACCTGACCTAACACAGAGCATTTTTACTAGGATTATATGTCAGGTATTGTGAAAAACTGAGTTGAAATGTATTTGGCTAAGGTGTATGTAAACTTCCTGACTTCAACTGTATATAGGGTGAGGAATGGATGGAGACAGAGGAGGAGGGATGTAAAGAAAACAGTCATTGTTGCTAAGGTGTCTCATTCAAGGTTGTCATGGTGAATGGGAAGCCAAGTGGAACCCAGTGGATAAGAAGACGACGCTGTGATGTGTGTGTGTGTTCCAACATGTGAGCATGTGGGTAACAGGCTCGTATTAGAGGCTAGAGGGCCAATGTTTACTTCTCAGCTCCTGAACCTAGCTGTGTCAATGTGTCATTCTCTTAAACGCGAGTAAAACCAAATGCATGCTTTTCAACCGATCGCTGCCTGCACCCGCATGCCCGACTAGCATCACCACCCTGGATGGTTCCGACCTTGAATATGTGGACATCTATAAGTACCTAGGTGTCTGGCTAGACTGCAAACTCTCCTTCCAGACCCACATCAAACATCTCCAATCGAAAATCAAATCAAGAGTCGGCTTTCTATTCCGCAACAAAGCCTCCTTCACTCACGCTGCCAAGCTTACCCTAGTAAAACTGACTATCCTACCGATCCTCGACTTCGGCGATGTCATCTACAAAATGGCTTCCAACACTCTACTCAGCAAACTGGATGCAGTCTATCACAGTGACATCCGTTTTGTCACTAAAGCACCTTATACCACCCACCACTGCGACTTGTATGCTCTAGTCGGCTGTCCCTCACTACATATTCGTCGCCAGACCCACTGGCTCCAGGTCATCTACAAGTCCATGCTAGGTAAAGCTCCGCCTTATCTCAGTTCACTGGTCACGATGGCAACACCCATCCGTAGCACGCGCTCCAGCAGGTGTATCTCACTGATCATCCCTAAAGCCAACACATCATTCGGCCGCCTTTCGTTCCAGTACTCTGCTGCCTGTGACTGGAACGAATTGCAAAAATCGCTGAAGTTGGAGACTTTTATCTCCCTCACCAACTTCAAACATCAGCTATCCGAGCAGCTAACCGATCGCTGCAGCTGTACATAGTCTATAGGAAAATAGCCCACCCATTTTCACCCACCTCATTCACATACTGTTTTTATACTGTTTTTATTTATTTATTTTTCTGCTCTTTTGCACACCAATATCTCTACCTGTACATGACCATCTGATCATTTATCACTCCAGTGTTAATCTGCAAAATTGTATTATTCGCCTACCTCCTCATGCCTTTTGCACACATTGTATATAGACTGCCCATTTTTTCTACTGTGTTATTGACTTGTTAATTGTTTATTCCATGTGTAACTCTGTGTTGTCTGTTCACACTGCTATGCTTTATCTTGGCCAGGTCGCAGTTGCAAATGAGAACTTGTTCTCAACTTGCCTACCTGGTTAAATAAAGGTGAAATAAAAATAAATAAAATAAAAATGGACAGTACAGCGCGTTTTTTTTGTATGTTGTGTGTGTGTTCTTGCACGTATGTAGTGTGTGTATATCTATATGGGTGATTGATTGTAAGTGACGGCTAGCTGATGTCTTTCACTCCCTCTCACTGTAGTGTTTGAGGAGGTGTGATGTCATAATAGTGTGAACAGACATGTGTGATGTATTCACTGTTTGACATAGCCAGACCGCGGGGTAAATATACACCACATTACTGACACTCCTTTAAAAAATTGTTTTTTGTGGTATCCAATTGTTAGTAGCTACTATCTTGTCTAATCGCTACAACTCCCGTACGGGCTTGGGAGAGAAAAGAAAGTCATGCGTCCTCCGATACACAACCCAAAAGCCACACTGCTTCTTAACACAGCGCGCATCCAACCCGGAAGCCAGCCGCACCAATGTGTCAGAGGAAACACCGTGCACTTGGAAACCTTGGTTAGAGTGCACTGCGCCTGGCCTGCCACAGGAGCCACTGGTGTGCGATGAGACAAGGATATCCCTATCGGCCAAGCCCTCCCCAACCCGGGCGACGCTAGGCCGCCCCACGGACCTCCCGATCGCAGCCGGTTACGACAGAGCCTGGGCGCAAACCCAGAGTCTCTGGTGGCACAGCTGGTGCTGCAGTACAGCGCCCTTAACCACTGCACCACCTGGGAGGCCTCCTATAGTCCTTTTCATCCCTACATGGATCACAAGGTTTCTGGGAATCTTCCATCCTCTTCTCGACTGATGACTAATTTACACTAGTGGTTTAACATGTATTAAACGCTGAGAGGTGTTCAACATAGATTTCAGAACATTCTGTGCTGCCGAGGTAAGGAAGAGCCCTGGGATCTGGGGAGGATCTGATATTTCAGTCTCCTTTAACCTGGACAGCCTCAGGTTAGCTGGAGACGCTGCCAACCAAACCTGTTACAGCTGAGGCTCTGTGTAGGGACTGGAGGAGGAGAGAGACAGAGAAATCTGCCTCAGAGAGAGAGTGAGAGAGAACAAGAGAGAGAGAGAGTGAGAACGAGAGAGAGAGAGAGAGAGAGCAAGAGCAAGAGACTTGACTTTTTGCCTTTCTTTAATGAAATGTTCCTCCGCCAAATAACCAACCTAGCAAACAGAAAATTCAACAAAACACATTTGGCCGTCTCCTTATTTGAATACCTGTATCCCATTATAAACATCCCAACAGTAAAAACCACCCCCAACCTCTCACACAGACATTCCAACAGAGACATTAATGGCATTAACCTGGCGCACACAGAAAACACATGAATCACAGTTTCTCTCAGAACACAGAAAAGACACCCCTGCCCGACTCCCGGGTCAACCCGTGCCAACCAGCTGTTACTGGCCAGGGCTCCATGTAGAACCCTCCACTGGAGGTCCCCTGACCTCTTTGGTACTGGGGGTTTGTAGAGCCCTCTCCATCTAAAACCCACCATACTCTTCTCCCCAAAACCCCCCCTGCCACTGATGTGCCCTCACTCCTGTTAGGCTCCTAATGTTCCTCATCTTAATGCAGAGGTTGTAGGGGGCTTTACCTCCCACCCCTTCAAACTCCCCCAGGCTCAGAGTGTTAAAATCTAACAAGTCCTCCAGACCCCCTTGCCAGTCCCCAGTCTCTGCCGTCACCTGTAGTGGCGGAAACATTGGTGGCCCCTCCCCCTTTGGCCGCTCAAACACCCCCCCTACCGCCTCAAACAGTGCCTCCTGGATCTCCTCCAGGAATCTCTCCAGCAGCTTAAGAGACGTTATTCCTGTTTGTTTTGCCAGGACTTCCGGGGTTTTCCACCCCTCCGCTCCCAGCAGTCGCAGGTCACCCAGCCTTAGTAAACCTGCTGCCATCAGTTGCCTCTGCAGGGTGGCTGACTGAACCGATCTCAAAAGGATGGCTGGGTTGTGGAAGATAGGCTCCTCCCACACCCACAGCCCAGGCTCCACACCCCCTTCTGGTGTGGGCCTTAGCAGCTGCCAGGCCCTCATCGCTGCAGAGTAACAATCTGAGAGACCTGCTGTACTCAGCCTCTCCAGCTTAATGAGGAACAGCTGCCGGTCCAACCCTAGTCCACCAGCTCTCCTCAGCAGCGCGCATACTGGTTCCCTCCAGCCAACATCAGTATGGTACAGCAGTCTCTGCACCGCCTTTAGCCTGAAAGCAGCCATTCTGCTCTCCAGTTCCACCAGGCCCTGTCCTCCTTCGTGGACGGTCATGTACAACACTGCCACCCTCAGCCAGTGATGGCCCGACCAGGAAAAGTCCACCAGCTTGTGTTTCAGTTCTGCGAACAGTTGTATACTTTTCCCAAAATGTCTGGAAACCTGAGCAAAAAGTGGCATCTTGTAGGAGCTTTACATTAAACTTCCAATAGGTTGCCTGCCGAGGCCCTGGAGAAATAGACAGCCGAGCCATGGTTATGTGATGACCCGAAAACCCCACCGGGAGAATGGTAGCGCCCAGCAACCTATTGCTCTGATTCCTGGACATGTAAAACTGACCAAGTCGGGTTGCACTTATCTTCACCCATGTATACTGTCTTGTGTTGGGATGTTTACTTCTCCAAACATCCACTAGGTCGAACTGATTAATGATGTCCCTTAACACTCCCACTGACACTGAATGAGGCTCTTGCCCATTTCTGTCTTTCATAAAATCCATTGTAGAGTTCCAGTCCCCGCCGACCACCAGCGTCTCCTCAGGCACTACCTGTGAGAGTTCCAGTCCCCTCTGACCACCAGCGTCTCGTCAGGCGCTACCTGTGAGAGTTCCAGTCCCCTCTGACCACCAGCGTCTTGTCAGGCGCTACCTGTGAGAGTTCCAGTCCCCTCTGACCACCATGTTGTTAATTTCTGCTTTAACAACAAGCAGCCTACCTTTACACACCTCCTTTGATGAGCAACTCTTTACAGACAGACCCGGTGCAAAAGGACTGTCTCTCCTGCACTAAGATCTGTCCCATGGCTCAACACACAGACAGCCCCGGTGCAAAAGGACTGTCTCTCCTGCACTAAGATCTGTCCCATGGCTCAACACACAGACAGCCAAGGTGCAAAAAGGACTGTCTCTCCTGCACTAAGATCTGTCCCATGGCTCAACACACAGACAGCCCCGGTGCAAAAAGGACTGTCTCTCCTGCACTAAGATCTGTCCCATGGCTCAACACACAGACAGCCCCGGTGCAAAAAGGACTATCTCTCCTGCACTAAGATCTGTCCCATGGCTCAACACACAGACAACCCCGGTGCAAAAAGGACTGTCTCTCCTGCACTAAGATTTGTCTCAAGGCTCAACACACTTGCACCTTTCCACCAGAGCCCCCAATCGACTTCATTCAACACATCACTATGCGTCTCCTGCAGAATGAACACCTGTACTTTTTTTGTTTTACATATTCACCCAACACACTCCTCTTTCCCACATCACTGGCACCATTTATATGGAGCGAGCCTACCCGAAGAGTCTCCAAAAGAAGTGGGAGAAAAGCCAACAAGGAAAGAGACCAATAGCAAAGCTCAAAAATCCCAAGAGCCAGAAAGAAACTATACATCTAAACAGCTTCTGAAGGTCGACCTTTACACACTGTGGTGACCCACTTCCTCAACCTAAACCGCTTCCTGTTGTGACCCACTTCCTCAACCTAAACCGTTTCCTGTTGTGACCCACTTCCTCAACCTAAACCGTTTCCTGTTGTGACCCACTTCCTCAACCTAAACCGTTTCCTAGGTGAGAGGACACCATGCCCCTCATTTTTCATAGCATGCTGTACTGATCTTACAAACTTTTTCGGATAAGAAAAAAAGCTTCAAGATTAACCTTTTCCCCCTTTGTCTCATTCAGGAACCTTGTCAGTTCTCTCAACGTGGACTTTGACCCCTCTGCTTGACTGGCTGTCAGCTCCGGACCCATTGAGGAAGAGTCTGAAAAAAAGGCCTCATCATCCTCTTCCTCAGACTCACTTTCCTCCTCATCTCCATCTCCCATCCTGACCACCTGCCCTTCCTCTCTGCCCCCCCCCCTAGCACCAGGCAACAGTTCCTTGGGGCCTTTGACCACACCATCCTCTCCCCTCCCACCTCCTCCCCCCTAGTCTCTTACACATATACTCTCCTCACCCACTAGCATAACTTGACTAGACCCAGCCTCATCTACACCACCTTCCATAGCATGACTAGACCCAGCCTCATCTACACCACCTTCCATAACTTGACTAGACCCAGCCTCAGCTACCCCACCATCTCTAGCCTGACTAGACCCAGCTACTCCACCATCCATAGCATGACTAGGCCCAGCCTCAGCTACCCTACCATCCATAGCATGACTAGGCCCAGCCTCAGCTACCCCACCATCTCTAGCCTGACTAGGCCCAGCCTCAGCTACCCCACCATCCATAGCCTGACTAGACCCAGCCTCAGCTACCCCACCATCCATAGCATGACTAGACCCAGCCTCTGCGGTCTGAGTCACATTGCCCCCTGCACGTTGACCCAGCCTCAGCTACCCCACAATCCATAGCATGACTAGACCCAGCCTCAGCTACCCCACCATCCATAGCCTGACTAGACCCAGCCTCAGCTACCCCACCATCCATAGCATGACTAGACCCAGCCTCTGCGGTCTGCGTCTCATTGCCCCCTGCACGTTGACCCAGCCTCAGCTATCCCACCATCCATAGGATGACTAAGCCCAGCCTCTGCTGTCTGCGTCTCATTGCCCCCTGCACGTTGACCTCGATTTCCCCCCACCGGTGCTTGTACCCTCACCTTGTCTACGGCCTTTATGTAGGCAAGTAAAGCTTTTATGCCCCAAATCCACACACTCAAACACTGTAGCAAACCCTGCGTAGAGCCCCTCCCCGTGCCTCACTTTAAAATGCACATTTAGCTGTTGCTCATTGTTGTTCAGAAACATAAACACTTGCCTCGAGAACGAAACAACATGCTTAACGGCATCTGCCTGAAAGCCTGCTGACAGTACACGAAAACTGCTAGCAGACTTACCAAAACGACTCAGCTCTTTCCTGATTTGATCATCCATAATAAACAAAGGCAAATTAGCGACTACCACCCGGGTCGAAGGGGTAGAAAGAGGCAAAATTGGCACCAACACACCCCTTACAAATATTCCACCAGCAATTAGCATACCAACCACAGCTTTGTTCATTCTGAAAGCAGAATATATCAATTCAGCTCCTACCTATTCAGGAACACACCTGAATCCATGTCATATCGACAGCGTCTCCTCTGCGCTGGGCTGAGAAGCCATCGCCCACACCACACCTTCCAAACCCTAGGAAACTAACTCTGTCCTCTTCCACCCTAACTTTGAAAAAAACAAATAATGCATTAACCCTCCACCATAGAAAATAAAATTTAAAGAAAAGACGAAGGACAGAATCAAGAAAATAAGTTAGGACAGAGCCCTCCACACCACTCCAAAATACTCCCAGCATGCACTGCAAGAGAGAGAGAGAGAGAAGAGAGGAGAGAGAGAGAGAGAGCAAGTGAGAGAGAGAGAGAGAGAGAGACACACACAGAAGGCCCAGAGCTGAAGAGCTGTGGAGGAATAAGAGAAGTATAGATTATTTTCATCAGCTACTCGGTGGTGATTTTTATCTTGGCCAACAGTTTAATTAACCTTCTCTTCAGCTATTAGTCAACATCTCGGACCAGTCCTTATTTCTAAAGCCCAGGGGCTCCTATTCCTACCTAAAACGATTTGAGCTACCCCCTTCCCCCACCAAAGCTAAAGATGCCTCTCGAGCATCTCGTTTTGAATCTGGGTGGGGATTGATGTGGTGTTTACCCGCTGTCTCTTCCACTAACCCTCAGGGGATGTAGCTATGCTATTCATCTTTTCCTGCAGTGGACTAAATCAGGGTCACACACAGGGCTGTTGCGGTGACCGTATTACCGCCACAAATCCGGCGGTCCCAAGTCATGGAGGCAGTCAAATTCCACGTGACTTTTTTACTCACGGATAATAGGCTTCTCCAAGCTCTGATGCTGCCGATGGTCATTAGTAGCCAACCAAACTTGCTAACTGCCTGGTACTCAGCACTCTATTGTCCCTCTAATCACTCTGACATCAATGCAAATGTATCCGAAAATCTTATCAAACACTTCATGAGCTCATGTTGCTTAATATTTCTATAGGCAATGAGAAAACAGAGTGACGGCCTCGGTTTTGTACACACTTAAAAAGTCTCTCATTCACAATTTGACAAGCACTTAATGATGCCTAGAATTTCACGGCTGTATCCCCTTTATGGCTGTAATGCCGACTAAAGAAATCATCGCCCTTTGTGGCCTTGAGTGCTGCTGTGGTTCCCTTCTCCCTGTGTACAAGTGACACGGGTCTTTCTCACAGGCTACAAGTGAAGACAGACACATCGGGGACCTAAATGCACGCTTCCTTATCCAATTCTGAGGTGCGTATTGAAGATATTGGAAGAACTATCCACATTTCCTTTTCGTCAGGCAACAAGATGAGTAGGCCCAATGAACAGCAAAAGCACTAGCCTATGTCAATCTACTATCCCCCATGATACGAAAGTCGACTTATTCTACTCTATGCGAGCAATAAATACTCCAAACATAGTCTGGGACAGTTGTGGGATGCGTTAGATCCCAAATTAATACCACAAGCATCCAAATTTTTTTTTGACGTAATGTGGCTGACGCAACAGATCAGAACGTTTAGCTTAAAGTGTTGATAAACTATTAGGCTATTTCTTCACATTATAGGCGCAGCTATAAGTGGGAATGGTCCATTAGTGGAAAACACCATGCGATTATGCATGTAATGCTTAATGCTTTCTTATAAAGGTTTATTATTATGGTGGTCCTTCTGTAGCTCAGTTGGTAGAGCATGGCGCTTGTAACGCCAGGGTAGTGGGTTCGATTCCCGGGACCACCCATACGTAGAATGTATGCACACATGACTGTAAGTCGCTTTGGATAAAAGCGTCCGCTAAATGGCATATATTATTATATATTATTATATTATTATTATTATATATTATTATATTATTATTATATATATATGATCTTCCCCAAACATGAAAATCAAGCGCTGTTTATATATGCCAGTTAGGCTCAACACCCCTTGTAAAGCGGATAAATGTGCCTGATTTTAAGAAGGTATTTGGCCGCTTAGTTGTGATACAAACCTTATGTCTTAATATAGGCCTATGGCTACATGAAGTGTGTGATTATGATTTGAACAAGTCACAAAAAAAAGCAATCTTTCTTATGCTGGGCATCATTCACAAGTGATATATAATTCACATGTGATAGGCTAGTGTGGTCACCCATCAGACAATTCTTAATTTAATCTAAATAAAATATGTGTGACATTTGTCTTGATTTAGAACGGACCTCTATCAAAACAGGCAGCGGATAAAATACATACAGTTGAAGTCGGAAGTTTACATACACTTAGGTTGGAGTCATTAAAACTCGTTTTTCAACCACTCCACAAGTTTCATGTTAACAAACTATAGTTTTGACAAGTCATTTTTCCAACAAATGTTTACAGACAGATTATTTCACTTATAATTCACTGTATCACAATTCCAGTGGGTCGGGAAGTTTACATACACTAAGTTGACTGTGCCTTTAAACAGCTTGGAAAATTCCAGAAAATTATGTCATGGCTTTAGAAGCTTCTGATAGGCTAATTGACATAATTTGAGTCAATTGGATGTATTTCAAGGCCAACCTTCAAACTCAGTGCCTCTTTGCTTGACATCATGGGAAAATCAAAAGAAATCAGCCAAGACCTCAGAAAGAAAATTGTAGACCTCCACAAGTCTGGTTCATCCTTGGGAGCAATTTCCAAACGTCTGAAGGTACCACGTTCATGTCTACATACAGTAGTACGCAAGTATACACACCATGGGACCACACAGCCGTCATACTGCTCAGGAAGGAGATATGTACAGTCTCCTAGAGGTGAACACACTTTGGTGCGAAAAGTGCAAATCAATCCCAGAATAACAGCAAAGGACCTTGTGAAGATGCTGGAGGAAAACGGTACAAAAGTATCTATATCCACATTAAAACAAGTCCTATATCAACATAACCTGAAAGGCCGCTCAGCAAGGAAGAAGCCACTGCACCAAAACCGCCATAAAAAAGCCAGACTACGGTTTGCAACGGCACATGGGAACAAAGATCATACTTTTTGGAGAAATGTCCTCTGGTCTGATGAAACAAAAATAGAACTGTTTGGCCATAATGACCATCATTATGTTTGGAGGAAAAGGGGGAGGCTTGCAAGCCGAAGAACACCATCCCAACCATGAAGCACGGGGGTGGCAGCATCATGTTGTGGGGTTACTTTGCTGCAGGAGGGTCTGGTGCACTTCACAAAATAGATGGCATCATGAGGGAGAAAATTAGGTGTATATATTGAAGCAACATCTCAAGACATCAGTCAGGAAGTTAAAGCTTGGTCACAAATGGGTCTTCCAAATGGACAATGACCCCCAAGCATACTTTCAAAGTTGTGGCAAAATGGCTTAAAGACAACAAAGTCAAGGTTTTGGAGTGGTCATCACAAAGCCCTGATCTCAATCCTATACACATTTTGTGGGCAGAACTGAAAAAGTGTGTGCGAGTAAGGAGGCCTACAAACCTGACTCAGTTACACCAGCTCTGTCAGGAGGAATGGGCCAAAATTCACCCAACTTATTGTGGGAAGCTTTTGGAAGGCTACCCGAAACGTTCGACCCAAGTTAAACAATGTAAAGGCAATGCTACCAAATACTAATAATATATGCCATTTAGCAGACGCTTTTATCCAAAGCGACTTACAGTCATGTGTGCATACATTCTACGTATGGGTGGTCCCGGGGATCGAACCCACTACCCTGGCGTTACAAGCACCATGCTCTACCAACTGAGCTACACAGGACTACTAATTGAGTGTATGTAAACTTCTGACTCACTGAGAATGTGATGAAAGAAATAAAAGCTGAAATAAATCCTTCTCTCTACTATTATTCTGACATTTCACATTCTTAAAATAAAGTAGTGATCCTAACTGACTTAAGACGTAATTTGTTACGAGGACTAAATGTCAGGGATTGTGAAAAATGGAGTTTAAATGTATTTGGTTAAGGTGTATGTAAACTTCCGACTTCAACTGTATCATCAATGCACTTAAATAGTGAATGGTGGACGCTTTTCCCCCATGGTTCATTTTCATGCCAGCCAGGTAGGCTATACTCCTGTTGTAAATATAAGCAATGTGCTTAATATTAGGAAGGTTGAGAAATAAATATAGTAGGCCTAGCCTACAGAAAGCTGATTGGCTCCTCCTCGTCATTAGAGTCTCCTCATTCAGCCTTACAATGTATTAAAAATCTAACCATGTGGCCCAACATTTGTTGAACAACTAAAGTTACATTAATAACTCTAAATGAAGCATGTAGGAGTACCTATTTCTTTGTTAACCCCTCAACACAGAATAGCCCCAAGTCCCTGAAATCGTTTGGAGAAAATATTCATATTTTATTAAGCTTTGTTCAATTGTATTCTTCGTACTATAAAATTATATAAAATAATGCCACGGAATTATAAGCAAATCTGGTCTGCTAAATGAACTAGTGTAGCCCACAGCCATATGGCTTAAGACACATCAGGACCTAACATAAGGACAACTTGCTATTATTTTCTTCTGAAATAGACTACATTTTCTTCTAAAAGAAATCATGGATTTATTGTGAAGGTGTAGGCTATATTACATGTATTATTAAACTTTTTAAAATGGCTTTTAGGCTGTGTGTGGAAGCCAGGAAATGCTGAATGTGTTTATGATAATTAATTGTCAATGTCCGTGAGACCGACAGTTTTTCATTGACAATCAACGGCTGAAGAAACATTGTGACCGCCACAGCCCTAGTCACACAGAATGTTTCCCTGTAATCTTAAACAAATCTACTTTGAAACAAAAGTATACACCTCACACACATGGATGGTTATGGGTACCCCAAAAAATAAGCCTGTACCATGTCAGATATAGAGTTGAAATGTATTCCATTTTTGAGTTTGCGTCCCAATATTACTCTTCTATACATCACAGAAGACTGAAATATAACAAAACTGTTTGCCATAGAAACACCTTATTTTCGTCTGTAGAAAAACAAAAAATTGATTAATTATTAAATTCTGAAAAATATTGAATCACATTCCACCCATGAGGCCACTAGAGGGCGATTTGATCCTTTGACTACTCATACACAAACAGGCGCTAAACAATGGGCCATGTCAGCCAGAGATTTGTCAAATCACCAAGATTAATTATTTTTCACTTATCGACAACAAATACCAACCTTGCATCTTACTTAATCCCAAATGTCTGGGTTGTTTAATTAAAACAGCAGTGAATGAGTTAAATGCAGCTAAGAAAAAAAAAAGATCAGCTATGTTCACGGTAACTGCCAGATTGTGTAATTGGATTACTAATGTGGAACAGTAAATGATTGAATGGATGCTTTGTGTGTCCGAGCTCTGGACAGGCCTCAACGGAGGAGGTGATTTTTATTCTGATGCAGTGGTCTTATTGGAAAAGAGGAAAATAAGTGATATAAATCATCCTCATTGTCCTAGAAGTACAGAGGCATTCAATTTCTCAAATGAGTGAATTTTAGATAACCCCATGCACCCCTCAGGAACCAATGCCAGGACAATAAGGCAATGTCTCATTAATTGGATGAAATAAATTATTTTTCTTGCGGGAAACAATTTGTGTGTTGAGGTGATGGTGGGAATGTTAAGTGTTGGGTAGACGACCGGATATCAAGTCATGCATTACAATTATAACAAAATGACTTCAAAATTGTCTTGTACTTAGCTCACCAACTCTCAAATCCCTAGCTACTTATTTCAATCAATAAATTATATTTAGTTACATTCGCATTGATTTTAAATATAAATCTGCAGACATAACAAGACAAAACAACTTTCCACACAAAACATCACATATCATCTGACTGTTCTCTCTCTCTCTCTCTCCCCCGTCTCTCTCTCCCCCCGTCTCTCTCTCCCCCATCTCTCTCGTCTCTCACTCCCCAGTCTCTCTCGCCCCGTCTCTCTCCCCCGTCTCTCTCCCCGTCTCTCTCTCACCCTCACCTCTCTCTCTCTCTGTCTCTCGCTCTCTCTCTCTCTCTCTCCGTCTCTCTCTCGCTCTCCCCCTCTCTCTCTCTCTCTCCCCCAGTCGCTCTCTCCCCCTTTCTCTCTCTCCACCTCTCTCTCTGTCAATTCAATTCAATTGAAGGGGAATATCATGGGAAACATATGTTAACATTGCCAAAGCAAGTGAAGTAGATAATATACAAAAGTGAAATAAACAATAAAAATGAAGTTCCAAAAATAATAAAGATATTACAAATGTCATATTATGTACACATACAGAGTTGTAACGATGTACACATGGTTAAAGTACAAAAGGGAAAATAAATAAACATCAATATGGGTTGTATTTACAATGGTGTTTGTTCTTCACTGGTTGACCTTTCCTTGTTGCAACAGGTCACAAATATTGCTGCTGTGATGGCACACTATGGTATTTCACACAGTAGATATGGGAGATGATCAAAATTGGGTTTGTTTTCGAATTCTTTGTGGATCTGTGTAATCTGAGGGAAATATGCGTCTCTATTATGGTCATACATTTGGCAGGAGGTTAGGAAGTGCAGCTCAGTTTCCACCTCATTTTGTGGGCAGTGAGCACATAGTCTGTCTTCTCTTGAGAGCTGGGTCTGCCTACGGCGGCCTTTCTCAATAGCAAGGCTATGCTCACTGAGTCTGTGCATAGTCAAAGCTTTCCTTAAGTCTGGGTCAGTCACAGTGGTCAGGTATTCTGCCACTGTATACTCTCTGTTTAGGGCCAAATAGCATTAGAGTTTGCTCTGTTTTTTGTTAATTCTTTCCATTGTGTCAAGTAATTATCTTGTTGTTTTCTAATGATTTGGTTGGGTCTAATTGTGTTGCTGTCCTGGGGCTCTGTGAGGTGTGTTTGTCTTTGTGAACAGAGATCCAGGACCAGCTTGCTTAGGGGACTGTTCTCCAGGTTCATCTCTCTGTACAGTTGTGGCAAAAAGTTTTGAGAATGACACAAATATGAATTTCCACAAAGTTTGCTGCTTCAGTGTTTTTAGATATTTCTGTCGGATGTTACTATGGAATACTGAAGTATAATTACAAGCATTTCATAAGTGTCAAAGGCTTTTATTGACAATTACATGAGGTTGATGCAAGAGTCAATATTTGCAGTGTTGACCCTTCTTTTTCAATACTTCTGCAATCAGCCCTGGCATGCTGTCAATTAACTTCTGGGCCACATCCTGATTGATGGCAGCCCATTTTGCATAATCAATGCTAGGAATTTGTCAGAATTTGTGGTGTTTTGTTTGTCCACCCGCCTCTTGAGGATTGACCACAAATTCTCAATGGGATTAAGGTCTGGGGAGTTTCCTTGCCATGGACCCAAAATATCAATGTTTTGTTCCCCGAGCCACTTAGTTATCACTTTCACCTCACGGCAAGGTGCTCCATCATGCTGGAAAAGGTATTTCTCATCACCAAACTGTTCCTGGATGGTTTGGAGAAGTTGCTCTCCGAGGAGGTGTTGGTACCATTCTTTATTCATGGCTGTGTTCTTAGGCAAAATTGTGAGTGAGCCCACTCCCTTTGCTGAGAAGCAACCCCACACATGAATGGTGGCAGGATGTTTTACTGTTGGTATGACACAGGACTGATGGTAGCGCTCACATTGTCTTCTCCAGACAAGCTTTTTTCCAGATGCACCAAACAATCGGAAAGGGGATTCATCAGAGAAAATGACTTTACCCGAGTCCTTAGCAGTCCAATCCCTGTACCTTTTGCAGAATATCAGTCTGACCCTGATGTTTTTCCTGGAGAGAAGTGGCTTCTTTGCTGCCCTTCTTGACACCAGGCCATCCTCCAAAAGTCTTTGCCTCACTGTGCGCGCAGATTCACTCACACCTGCCTGCTGCCATTCCTGAGCAAGCTCTGTACTGGTGGTGCCCCGATCCCGCAGCTGAATCAACTTCAGGAGACGGTCCTGGCGGTTGCTGAACTTTCTTGGGCGCCCTGAAGCCTTCTTCACAACAATTGAACCGCTCTCCTTGAAGTTCTTGATGATCCGATAAATGGTTGATTTAGGTGCAATCTTACTGGCAGTAATATCCTTGCCTGTGAAGCCCTTTTTGTGCAAAGCAATGATGATGGCACATGTTTACTTGCAGGTAACCATGGTTGACAGAGGAAGAACAATGATTCCAAGCACCACCCTCCTTTTGAAGCTTTCAGTCTGTTATTCGAACTCAATCAGAGGATATTTTTGCAGAATTCTGCAAGTCTCAATTTGGTGTTTGTCCCATTTTGTGAATTCTTTGTTGGTGAGCGGACCCCAGACCTCATAAACATAAAGGGCAATGGGTTATATAACAGATTCAAGTGTTTTTAGCCAAATCCTAATTGGTATGTCTAATTTTATGTTCCTTTTGATGGCACAGTGTCACACCTTGGTCATTGTATTTTGTGTTTTTGTTATATGTTTGGGTAGGCCAGGGTGTGACATGGGTTTATATGTTGTGTTTCGCATTGGGGTTTGTAATATTTGGGATCGCGGCTGATTAGGGGTGTTGTTTGGCTTGGCTGCCTGAGGCGATTCTCAATCAGAGTCAGGTGCTTGTCATTGTCTCTGATTGAGAACCGTATTTAGGCAGCCTGACTTTCGCTTTGTATTTCGTGGGTGTTTGTACCTGTCTCTGTGTAGTAGTCACCAGATAGGCTGTAATTAGTTTCACGTTTCGTTTGTTGTTTTCGTATTTCAGTTATTTCATGTACCGTTTTCATTCATTAAAGTCATGAGTAACCTACACGCTGCATTTCGGTCTGACTCTCTTCTTACAACAGACGAACGTCGTTGCACACAGAATGCCCTTCTTGCCATGTCTCTCAGATTGTTCACAGCTTTGTGGAAGTTACCTGTGGCGCTGATGTTTAGGCCAAGGTATGTATAGTTTTTTGTGTGCTCTAGGGCAACGGTGTCTAGATGGAATTTGTATTCGTAGTCCTGGCAACTGGACCTTTTTTGGAACACCATTATTATGGCCTTAATGAGATTTACTGTCAGGGCCCAGGTCTGACAGAATCTGTGCAGAAGATCTAGATGCTGCTGTAGGTCCTCTTTGGTTGGTGACAGAAGCACCAGATCATCAGCAAACAGTAGACATTTGACTTCAGATTCTAGTAGGGTCTTTCTCTCTCTCTCTCCCTCTCGGTCTCTCTCTATCCCTCTTTCCCTCGCTTTGCTCTCTCTCTTACTCTCTCTCTCTGTCTAATGCTCTCTCTCACTCTCACCCTTTCAGCCTCCCTCTCTCTCTCTCTCTCTCTCCCTCTGTTTCATTCCCTCTCTTTCTCTCTTTATCCCTCTCCTTCACTTTGCTCTCTCTCTCTCTCTCTCTCTCTCTCTCTCTCTCTCTCTCTCTCTCTCTCTCTCTCTCTCTCTCTCTCTCTCTCTCTCTCTCTCTCTCTCTCTCTCTCTCTCTCTCTCTCTCTCTCTTTCTCTCTCTTTCCCTCTTTCTCTCTCTTTCCCTCTTTCTTTCTCTCTCTATCGCTCTCTTTCCCTATCTTTTTCAAGCTCTTTTCCATGCACTTTCGACGAATCTCCCGCATGTCGAAATTCACGCTACAGAGACGAGACCATCAGACGATGAGACGATGACACGTTGAGACAACTAGCAGGCTGAGAGAATAGAGAGAGCGATAGAGACGGTGCGTACTGACACACGCTGGATGACAATGTCAGTAGAGGAGGAATGGTGCCGTCTAATAAGACAAGAGGATGAAATATTAAGAGAAACCGGGGAAAGACAAATAAGAGTGCAGTCCTGAAAAGCAATAGATGGATTCATGATTCATGCTATGGAGTTACGGTATATGTGTGCTTCAAAGGGCCACAGATGATAGTCTGAAGTTGCTTTTCCCCCCTTTTCGTCTGGACTGAACTGAAACACAGAGGAGAAGAGACTTATTGAGATGCATCCTTTTTTTTAATAGGCATCAAGCGTCACCCCTGCTATGACATGAATCTCACTAGATGGCGATGTTTGTTGTCAAAGAGAAGAACATTAACTTGACTCCATGCTGAAACCCAGAAAAGGGAGTTACTGTGATTCATTCCAATCCATACTCAAAAATTGTATCAAATGTGAATCACCTCGTTACTAGACTCAGATATAGTGATTTCCTATCCATTAGAGCACACCGTGGCATAAACATAGCTTTAAATTGATTTAACTGGGTCTAATTGGGTTCCACTGATTGATTCTTTTGATTTTCAATTGAAGTTAACTATGGTACAATACACAGAAACCCTGCAGAAGAAAACTTAGTTACACTGTGATTGTGTAGTGATTTTGCACTGAAAGTGCAAGACAGACAGACAGACAGACAGACAGACAGACAGACAGACAGACAGACAGACAGACAGACAGACAGACAGACAGACAGACAGACAGACAGACAGACAGACAGACAGACAGACAGACAGACAGACAGACAGACAGACAGACAGACAGACAGACAGACAGACAGACAGACAGACAGACAGACAGACGGGAGTAGCAATAGTCAGACTTTGGCTCGGCAAGTTCAACTGACCATCGATAAGCAATCGCCTGTCAACACTAGGTCTGCGGCAGAAAGAGAGAACTGTATTGTAAGGTTCGGAGTACGATGTGTTCTTCCACCTGTGTATGTGGGGAGGGGGGAGGAGAGGGCATATTATCTCTCAGCTTGTTGTCAGCTTCTCTGTACTCTTGAGACGTACTGTAGTTAACAGCAAAAGGTATTTTCAATAACAGCTATAGGTGTAGTATAGTACAGTATATTAACAACTATGGGTATAGTATAGTACAGTATAGTAACAACTATAGGTATAGTATAGTACAGTATAGTAACAACTATAGGTATAGTATAGTACAGTATGGTAACAACTATAGGTATAGTATAGTACAGTATGGTAGCAACTATAGGTGTAGTATAGTACAGTATATTAACAACTATAGGTATAGTATAGTACAGTATGGTAACAGCTATAGGTGTAGTATAGTACAGTATAGTAACAACTATAGGTATAGTAAAGTGCAGCATAGTAACAGCTATAGGTATAGTACAGTATATTAACAACTATAGGTATACTATAGTACAGTATAGTAACAGCTATATGTATAGTACAGTATATTAACAACTATAGGTATAGTAAAGTACAGTATAGTAACAGCTATAGGTATAGTACAGTATATTAACAACTATAGGTATAGTATAGTACAGTATAGTAACAGCTATAGGTATAGTATAGTACAGTATATTAACAACTATAGGTATAGTATAGTGCAGTATAGTAACAACTATAGGTATAGTATAGGGCAGTATAGTAACAACTATAGGTATATTATAGTATAGCATAGTAACAGCTCTAGGTATAGTATAGTACAGTATAGTACCTGCTATAGGTATAGTATAGTAACAGCTATAGGAATATTATAGTATCGTATTGTAACAGATATAGGTATAGTATAGTAACAGCTATATGTGTATTATAGCACAGTGTAGTAACAGCTATAGGTGTATTATAGCACAGTATAGTAACAGCTATAGGTATAGCATAGTATAGTAACAGCTATAGGTGTATTATAGCACATAATAGTAACAGCTATAGGTGTATTATAGCACAGTATAGTAACAGCTATAGGAATATTATAGTATCGTATTGTAACAGATATAGGTATAGTATAGTATAGTACAGTATAGTAACAACTCTAGGTTAAGTATAGTACAGTATAGTAACAGCTATAGGTGTAGTATAGTACAGTATGGTAACAGCTATAGGTGTAGTATAGTACACTATGGTAACAACTATAGGTATAGTATAGTACAGTACAGTAACAGCTATAGGTATAGTACAGTATAGTAACAGCTATAGGTATAGTATAGTACAGTATGGTAACAGCTATAGGTATAGTAAAGTACAGCATAGTATCAGCTATAGGTATAGTACAGTATATTAACAACTATAGGTATAGTACAGTATATTAACAACTATAGGTATAGTATAGTACAGTATATTAACAACTATAGGTGTAGTATAGTACAGTATATTAACAACTATAGGTATAGTATAGTACAGTATATTAACAACTATAGGTATAGTACAGTATATTAACAACTATAGGTATAGTACAGTACAGTATATTAACAACTATAGGTATAGTATAGTACAGTATATTAACAACTATAGGTATAGTGCAGTATAGTAAAAACTATAGGTATAGTATAGTACAGTATAGTAACAACTATAGGTGTAGTATAGTACAGTATATTAACAGCTATAGATATAGTATAGTACAGTATAGTAACAACTATAGGTATAGTATAGTACAGTATAGTAACAACTATAGGTATAGTGCAGTATAGTAACAACTATAGGTATAGTGTAGTATAGTAACAACTATAGGTATAGTATAGTACAGTATAGTAACAACTATAGGTGTAGTATAGTACAGTATATTAACAGCTATAGGTATAGTATAGTGCAGTATAGTAACAACTATATGTATAGTATAGTACAGTATAGTAACATCTATAGGTATAGTATAGTACAGTATATTAACAACTATAGGTATAGTATAGTACAGTATAGTAACAACTATAGGTATAGTATAGTACAGTATAGTAACAGCTATAGGTGTAGTATAGTACAGTATAGTAACAGCTATAGGTATAGTATAGTACAGTATATTAACAACTATAGGTATAGTACAGTATAGTAACAGCTATAGGTATAGTACAGTATATTAACAACTATAGGTATAGTATAGTACAGTATAGTAACAGCTATAGGTATAGTACAGTATATTAACAACTATAGGTGTAGTATAGTACAGTATATTAACAACTATAGGTATAGTATAGTACAGTATATTAACAACTATAGGTATAGTACAGTATGACCTCATATTGTGTGTGTGACCTCATATTGTGTGCGTGACCTCATATTGTGTGTGACCTCATATTGTGTGTGTGACCTCATATTGTGTGTGTGATCTCATATTGTGTGCGTGACCTCATATTGTGTGCGTGACCTCATATTGTGTGCGTGACCTCATATTGTGTGTGTGACCTCATATTGTGTGCGTGACCTCATATTGTGTGCGTGACCTCATATTGTGTGCGTGACCTCATATTGTGTGCGTGACCTCATATTGTGTGTGTGACCTCATATTGTGTGCGTGACCTCATATTGTGTTCGTGACCTCATATTGTGTGCGTGACCTCATATTGTGTGCGTGACCTCTGTCAGAGACGAAGACATCACTATTTGTGTTAACTCATTCACAAAGCAGAGGCCCATTGTTTGAAGCACAGGACTCAATTCCTGGAGGGGCACAGTGTCTGCTTTCTGTTCTTCCCTTGTAATTAGTGGTCTGATTTCCACCTGGAAACCAAGGTGTGTGGACTTCCCAGCCAATCAATGACCTTATTTGATCAATTAGGTGGCAGGGAGGAACAAAACCCTGCTGCAGACACTGCGTCCCTCCAGGGGTTGAATTTTACGTGGTTTAAAGCAGACATTCCATCTACTTTCAATCACACAGAGCTCTATGTTTTTCTACTGTGTTTGTTCTCTTGTTGCACATATCTTATTGACTGTCCTCATTGGGGAATGTCATGTTCACAGCTTGTGGCAAGACAAAACAATTAGACGACACAAACAACTCCCACTGTGGAATACAATACATCCAACTAAACATAACCCTGCATCCACCACGTCTTTGAACAGAGTAGGTCACGATCAATTCACTTGATGAAACAGAATGTTGCGAGGTCAGTGGCTATGGAAAGAAGGAGTGGTCCATTTTCTACTGCATCCTACAGGTACAGAGCCTGTCTGGGCTCAAAGTCATTACAATGGATGAAAGGTTATTATGAGCAATGTTATTTGATGACTCTCTCCCTCCCCTTCTCCCCTTCCCTTCCCTTCTCCCCTCTCTCCTTCTCTCTCTCTCTCTCCCTCCACTTTGATTAGTGTCTCTCTCTCTCTCTCCCCCCCTCTCTTTAAATACAACCAATAGGGACAGTGTCAACTATGTTAGCAGAAATCTGCCAATTACAAGCATTGATTTTCTTCCAGACAGGCTTTATAAAAGACTTAACTTTCCACTCAGATTCCAGGTAATTTGAGGGCATTGCATCCATTGCCATGTACTTCATTTATCATTGTGATCCCGTCTCAAGCTGTATGAAAGGGCACGGTGAACCAGGAATATTAATTAATCGGGCAGAGTGCCGTTCAGAGTCTGGGTCTACAGGTACTCCACCGCCATATTTCTCCACCTATCTGACACTCAATATATACACTGGAATATAGCAGCTCTAATACTTCAATTTGTTCTGTCTTTGGGAGACAGACCTCCACCTGATGACTACAGATTACATGTCTTCTGAGGTAAAGCAGTGGGGACAATGTGCTCCAAAGTAGTTTTAATCCACATTGAACATGCATGCATTCATTAACATGGGGTTGATGTGGGTGAATGTTTCAATGTAGATTTAAAAATAGTTCCCTTTGCCGGTTGAGAAGTCTTTGACAAAGCGGCTCAACTTCCCACAGTGTGATTTAAAATGTGCATGTCAAAGAGACAAGGCTCATTAGACCTGAACGAAAGGAGGGGAAACGGCAGTGTAGTAGAGGACGCAATGGAGCAACCCTGCTGCTTGGTTCGCTTTCTACTTTCCAGCTGCCAAGTTCGTATTATATCAGTTGAAACCAATGAAGGGAGACGAGGAGAGGAAGCTATTTTAGACTACAGACTGTCTCACACACACACACACACACACACACACACACACACACACACACACACACACACACACACACACACACACACACACACACACACACACACAATGAGGATTCATCAAGGGTTCTTTGGAGAGGCTATTGGTTCTATGTGGAACCATCCTGACTCACAGAACCTTTGAGCTCTTCAATGGTTATTTACAGTTCACAAAAGGGTTCTTTGCTCTTTTAGTGATATTTTGTAAGTCGCTCTGGATAAGAGCGTCTGCTAAATGACTTAAATGTAAATGTAATATTTAAAATGTAGGGGAGGCGGTTCATTCAAATATTTTGGGGCGTGGTTTACACACAGCTTTTTTTTGGTGGAACCATGAGTGAGAGTGTCAGTCTAGTTTCTCTAATCTGCTGTGTTGTGCTATGAAATGTTATTGGTCAGTTCACTTGTCAATTAACAAGAATAACACCTTTATAATTGTAAGAAAATAACATGGCTGAACAGAATAGAGAGTTCTGTGTTGTTCTTTCTGTTACGGTTTTCTTCCGTTGAAGGAGAGGAGGACCAAAATGCAGCGTGGTTTATCTTCATACATCTTTAATAAAGATAATGACAAACAATACAAAAATGTAACGTGAAAAAACGAAACAGCCCTATCTGGTGCAAACAAACACAGAGACAGGAACAATCACCCACGAAACACTCAAAGAATATGGCTGCCTAAATATGGTTCCCAATCAGAGACAACGATAAACACCTGCCTCTGATTGAGAACCACTCTAGGCAACCATAGACTTACCTAGACAACTCTACTATACCACAATCCCATAACCTACAAAAACCCCAAGACAAAACACACCACATAAATAACCCATGTCACAACCTGTCCTGACCAAAATACTAAGACTAGGGCGTGACACTTTCAAATAATCGACAATTAACTTCTTAGATTTAGAAAGGTTCTTTATATAACTATTCTCTGTTAATGTTCAATAAAGAACAAGAAAAAGGGGTTCTATCTAGCCCCAAAAAGGGTTCTGCTATGGTTACAAGCCAAATTAGCCTTATCTGGTACTATTTAGAAACATTATGTTTTAAGTATGTCGATGTATGAGTGCCAGGACAGAAATGGGTGGCTAATTCAATTAACTATTATTCTTAAGGCATCAATGAAGTTTTGATGCATCGCTTCTCTCTCTTCTCCTCTCCACTCTACTCCCTCAGAATGATTCAAAATCCCTTTTGGTTCCAGCGGGTAGCCTGTGTGAGCCAGAACGGCTAATAGGGCAGGAGCCTATCCTGTTTTTGTAGCGTGGGGCTGCTTTATGTACAATTCCACCCCCTGGACAGGATGCTAGTCTATCGCAGGGCCTTTACACCCAATCTACCTCTGTACCAGGGGGGGTGGGGGTGAGGAAAGGGGGTGGAGATGGGAATTAGGGAACTTTTTTAGAGGCAAAATGTGAGGTTTGGGAAATCTAAGGGATGTGAATTGGCTTGGTCTCCTCATGTCCTCTTCTCATGTCCTCTCCTCTGTAATTGACTAGTGAGATGCAGCCCGCGGAACTGACAACGTTCCCCGGAGACAGGTGTCATGACTGTCCACGAGAATCCAAATAGGTAAGTCAATATCACACAGGATTACCATATGAACCATGCAACATTTTACATTTTTATTTCAGAATTTCTATTCCTGTTATGTTTGACAAAAAAAAAAAAATATTTGACTTGTAGAAAAACATGTTGGCCAAGCTCCAGCACTTAGAGTTAGATCATTATAAACACATTTTCAGTGAATTAGCCATATGATATGTCCACCCTGTTATGGACATGCACTTAACTGTCTTAAATTATTTTAATAATATTTACATTTTCGTAAAGCTATGGTGTCTCCTTGTTAACTCTGTCCATTTGTTCTGGTCAAATCATAAAGAAATAACATATTTTGTATACAATATGTGGTTTTATACAGAACTTCATCTAATTTGCACCATATCTGTCACGTCTAATGAAGGTGGGTGGAATCAGGCGCAGAGAGCAGATAGCGATATAAAGTTTATTCTCCGGTGAACAAAACAAACACGGTCAACCCAAACATACACAGGGTGAAATTATCCAACACAGGATAACAGACTAACCGGAGAATAAGAAACACAAAAACACTGATAGACGAAAAGAATGACAACATAAACAATCCCGCAAAAAACAAGGGTGGGACAACCTACATATTATACAGGCACTAATTAACTAAACAACACACAGGTGCAACCAATCAGACAAAACCAACAGATACACGAAAAGGGATCGGTAGTGGCTAGTAGGACGGTGACGACGACCGCCGAGCACCGCCCGAACGGGCAGGAGAGCCTACCTCGGCGGAAGTCGTGACAGTACCCCCCCTGACGCGCGGCTCCCGCAGTGCACCGCCACCGTCCTCGAGGACGACCCGGAGGACGGGGTGCTGGGCGATCCGGGTGGAGGCGGTGGAAATCTATCAGGAGAGAAGGGTCCAAAATGTCCCTCACCGGAACCCAGCATCTCTCCTCCGGGCCATACCCCTCCCAGTCCACGAGGTACTGTAGGCCCCCCACCCGGCGTCTCGAATCCAGAATGCCTCGAACTGTATATGCCGGGGGCCCCTCGATGTCCAGAGGGGGCGGAGGGACCTCAGACACCTCACCGTCTTGCAGGGGACCAGCCACCACCGGCCTGAGGAGAGACACATGAAACGAGGGGTTAATACGGTAATACCTAGGAAGTTGTAACCTATAACACACCTCGTTTATTCTCCTCAGGACTTTGAACGGCCCCACACACTGCGGCCCCAGCTTCCGACAGGGCAGGCGGAGAGACAGGTTTCGGGTCGAGAGCCAGACCCTGTCCCCCGGTGCAAACACGGGGGTCTCACTGCGGTGTTGGTCAGCGCTCCTCTTCTGCCGTTCTCCCGCTAACCGTAATGAGTCCTGAACGGCTTTCCAGGTGTCCTTGGAGCGCTGTACCCATTCCTCCACTGCAGGAGCCTCGGTCTGACTCTGATGCCATGGAGCCAGGACCGGCTGGTAACCTAACACACACTCAAAAGGAGACAAGTTAGTAGAGGAGTGGCGTAAGGAGTTCTGGTCTAGTTCGGCCCATGGAACATACCTAGCCCACTCACCAGGCCGGTCCCGGCAATAGGACCGGAGAAACCTGCCCACATCCTGGTTAACGCGCTCCACCTGCCCATTACTCTCGGGGTGAAAACCTGAGGTTAAGCTAACCGAGACCCCCAGTCTCTCCATAAACGTCCTCCACACTCTGGACGTGAATTGGGGACCCCGATCAGAGACGATGTCCTCAGGCACCCCATAGTGCCGGAAGACATGGGTAAACAAAGCCTCAGCAGTCTGCAGGGCCATAGGAAGACCGAGCAACGGAATGAGACGACAGAACTTAGAAAACCGATCCACAACGACCAGGATCGTAGTACTTCCCTGGGACGGGGGAAGGTCGGTAAGAAAATCCACCGATAAATGTGTCCACGGCCATTGTGGAACGGGGAGGGGTTGTAATTTCCCTCTAGGTAAGTGCCGAGGAGCCTTGCTCTGAGCACACACTGAGCAGGAGGAGACATAAAATCTCACATCTTTAGCCAGTGTGGGCCACCAGTATCTCCCTCTCAGACTCTGCACTTTCCTCTTAATACCAGGATGACCCGAGGAGGGAAGAGTATGAGCCCACCTAATCAGCTTGTCCCGGACCACCCTCGGCACGTACTTGTTCCCTACTGGACAGTTAGGAGGAGCCGGTTCTGACCGTGAGGCCCTCTCTATCTCAGCATCCACCTCCCATACCACCGGTGCCACGAGACATGACGGTGGAATGATGGGAGTTGGCTCTACTGACCGTTCCTCGGTATCATAGAGGCGAGACAGTGCGTCAGCTTTGGTGTTTTGGGAGCCTGGCTGATATGTGAGGGTAAACTGGAACCTAGTAAAAAACATGGCCCATCTAGCCTGACGTGGATTTAATCTCTTAGCTGCCCGGATGTACTCGAGATTACGATGGTCAGTCCAGATGAGAAAAGGGTATTTAGCCCCCTCAAGCCAATGTCTCCACACCTTCAGAGCCTTGACTACAGCTAACAACTCCCGGTCCCCCACATCATAGTTTCGCTCCGCTGGGCTGAGCTTGCTCGAAAAGAAAGCACACGGACGGAGTTTGGATGGCACGCCCGAGCGTTGGGACAGCACGGCTCCAACCCCAGCCTCGGACGCATCCACCTCCACTATGAACGCTAAAGAGGGGTCCGGATGCGCCAACACGGGCTCATTGGTGAACAGCTCCCTCAGACGACTGAAAGCTCTGCCCGCCTCTGCCGACCAGCGCAAGCGCACCGGTCCTCCCTTCAGCAGTGAGGTGATGGGAGCAGCCACCTGACCAAAACCCCGGATAAACCTCCGGTAGTAATTGGCAAACCCTAAAAACCGCTGCACTTCTTTCACCGTGGTCGGAGTCGGCCAATTACGCACGGCTGTAACGCGATCATCCTCCATCACCACCCCGGAGGTGGAAATACGATACCCCAGGAAGGAAACGGACTGTTTGAAAAACTCACATTTCTCCGCCTTGCAATACAGGTCATGCTCCAGTAGTCGCCCAAGTACCTTACGCACCAGAGACACATGCTCTGTGCGTGTGGCAGAATAGATCAAGATGTCATCAATGTACACTACCACTCCCTGCCCGAGCAGGTCTCGGAGAATCTCATCTACGGAGGAGCATTCTTCAAACCGTATGGCATGACGCAGTACTCATAATGACCAGAAGTAGTACTAAATGCGGTTTTCCACTCATCTCCTCCTCGGATACGTACCAGATTATACGCGCTCCTCAGGTCCAGTTTTGTGGAGAATCGCACCCCGTGAAATGATTCCATTGCCGTAGCGATGAGAGGTAGTGGGTAACTAAACCCCACTGTGATGGAATTTAGACCTCTATAATCAATACACGGACGCAGACCTCCATCCTTCTTCTTCACAAAAAAGAAGCTTGAGGACACGGGTGATATGGAGGGCTGAATGTACCCCTGGCCCAGTGATTCGGAAACATATGTTTCCATCGCAACTGTCTCCTCCTGGGACAATGGATACACGTGACTCCTAGGAAGTGCAGCGTTTTCCAGAAGGTTTATCGCGCAGTCCCCTCGACGATGAGGTGGTAATTGGGTCGCCTTCCCTTTACTGAAGGCGATAGCCAAATCGGCATATTCAGAGGGAATGCGCACGGTGGAAACTTGGTCTGGACTCTCCACTGTAGTCGCACCAACGGCAACTCCTATACACCTACCTGAACACTCCTCTGACCACCCCTTAAGAGCCCCCTGTCGCCAGAAAATCACCGGGTTGTGATGAGCTAACCAGGGAACCCCCAACACCACTGGAAACACAGGTGAATCTATAAGGAACAGGCTAATCTGCTCCTTATGATGACCCTGCGTTACCATGTCCAGTGGCACCGTAGCCTCCCTAATTACTCCTGACCCTAATGGTCGGCTATCTAAGGAGTGCACGGGGAAAGGTCGATCTAACGACACCAGGGGAATCCCTAGCCTTAACGCAAGCCCATGATCCATAAAATTCCCAGCTGCGCCTGAATCGACTAGCGCCTTATGCTGTAGAGAGGGGGAAAACCCAGGGAAAGAAATCATTACCGACAGGAAGCTCTGAATGAGTTTGGTGCTTAATCACCTGGGGTGATCGAGCAGTGTTCCGCCTGTCCTCCCTACTCCTAGACGAGTTCCTCCAGCACCGGTCAGACGTGTGCCCTCGTCGACCACAACTGGTGCAGGAGGACACTCCTCCTCCGGTCCCCCTTGAAGCCGTACCTCCTAATTCCATAGGGATAGGAACAGGGGGGCTGGGGATTGGAAACGACAGAACCTGATCCGAACGCCCGCGAGCAGCCAGCAGGTTGTCGAGACGGATAGCCAGATCGATAAGTCCATCCAGTCCAACGGTGAAACAGCCGTTCACCAGCCGCCCGACCCTCGGGTGGATGGTCAAAAACAGCTCGGAATCGGCGGGTGAACTCTGGGTAATTAGCCGAATCAGGACCATTCTACACTGCGTTGACCCACTCGAGGGCTCGCCCAGTCAAGCAGGAGACGAGGGCGCACACGCTCTCCTCTCCAGAGGGAGCAGGACGCATGGTAGCCAGGTATAGTTCCAGCTGAAGGAGGAAACCCTGGCACCCAGCGGTTGCGGTTGCAACAGCGGTTGCATTAACCTCTTGCTCCTACCTGGCACGCAGGCGTCCCATCTAGAGCTCTGGAAATGCAAATGCGCTACGCTAAATGCTAATAGTATTAGTTAAAACTCAAACGTTCATTAAAATACACATGCAGGGTATTGAATTAAAGCTACACTCGTTGTGAATCCAGGCAACAAGTCAGATTTCTAAAATGTTTTACGGCGAAAACATAGCACATATTTATGTCAAACCACCACTGCAGACATATCTCATTAGCATAGCCAAGTAGGAAAAAATATGCAATCAACAAACGCAGGATTAAAAAAAAAATCATTTCACTAACCTTTTGAAATCTTCATCAGATGACAGTAATATAACATGTTACACAGTACATTCATTTTTTTCAATAATCTGCAATATATATCCATAAATCTCTGTTTACAATGACGCATCGTTCAAAAAATGCTACTAAAATGTCAGGAGAAATGAAATAGCTCCGGCAGATAACGTCAGCTAACAAGGAATACACATCATAAACTTTGACTAAATATGCATGTTTTACATATGTATAGGAAGATACACTTCTTCTAAATGCAATCGCTGTGTTACATTTATTTTTAACGTTACAGGTTGCGTTTACTAGGCTATACTAGGAGTCGGCGCTCCAAATGTATCATTATGCCTCCTCTATCTTGGAGTCGACAGAAACCCAAAATTAACACATAAATATTCCCTTACCTTTGCTGTTCTTCCATCAAAAGACCTGGAAGGGATTATACTTACCAAAACAGCGTTTAGTTTTCAAGTCTGCGTCTTTCGGTTCTCAAAATAGCCACATTTCGGTCGAAATGTAGGCAAAATTCAAGTGGATGCGCACTAAAACGTCGAAAATATATATTATATGTTGAGTAAACTTGTCAAACTATGTTCATAATTAAGCTTTAACATGTTATAAAGGTGTACAGCAATTGTGAGGACGAAGTGAAACACACACGTCTTTTAATCGATCCTGAAGAAAAGACTTCACCGGAGCATAGCGCGCATAATCGTACACTTTTTTTTCGCGTGACCGAGACCTTTCGGCACGCTCAACGTCTCGTGAGCATGCGATTCTCACAATGAGAAGCCCCATTGAAAGCAGGCTTCGTGCTGAACACGTCCCAGACTGTTCCCAGAGCGGTAGTTGTTTGGGAAGGCGTATACAATGACGTTAAAGTTGGGCCAACTTTTTCCATGACAAGAGAGACTTTGGGAGAATGCATGCCCTGAGACTTCTGCTTTACATAGAGACAACATTTAAACGGTTTTAGAAGCTTTAGAGTGTTTTCTATTCGATAATATTTTTTATATGCATATATTAGCAACTTTTGACAAAAATTTATCCTGTTTTATATGGGTACCCAATTCCTCCAGAAGGGGCAGTAAACAGGGGTAGGCTTAACAGGTTAAGGAGAAGTGTATATTTAATTCTATGAATAACACTTGTATCTTTTAGCAATGTTTATTATGAGTATTTCTGCAAAATCACAGGATGTTTTGGAATCAAAACATTACTGCTCGTAAGGCGCCAATGTAAACCAATATTTTTGAATATAAATATGCACATTATCGAACAAAACATACATGTATTGTGTAACATGATGTCCTATGAGTGTCATCTGATGAAGATCATCAAAGGTTAGTGATTCATTTTATCTATATTTCTGCGTTTTGTGACTCCTATCTTTGGCTGGAAAAATGGCTGTGTGTTTTTTTCGATTTGGCTATGACCTAACATAATCATATGTTGTGCTTCAGCTGTAAAGCATTTTTGAAATCGGACACAATGGGTAGATTAACAAGATGTTTATCTTTCATTTGTTGTATTGGACTTGTTAATGTGTGAAAGTTACATATTTCTAAAAAATATTTTTGAATTTTGCGCGCTGCCTTTTCAGCGGAATGTTGTCGAGAGGTTCCGTTTATTAACAGCCTATGCCTCTGGCATCAGACAAATTATCTGTCCATCAGAGTACCAACAAATATCTTCCTTTGGACTTGACCAGAATAATTTGTTGATGCCATTCCGGTGCATGCACTTCACCCTCTTGAGGGCCCCTCCAACACCATCTGGTGCCCTCTTGCCGTGGCTGGCCTCAAAGAAATTCCAGTTGACCTCTTGAAAGCCTTGTTTGTGTGGTTCTTTGGCAGGTGGGTAAAAGTTCCCTTTTTTGCTTGTATTGTGTAGCCGGCCCGTCACTAAAGAAATGAAGCCGGCTGACTTCAGGGTACTTCTGCTTCAACTTAGCAAGAAGTGTATCAAGGTGGGCCCAAATAGCGGGTGGATCATGTCTCCATGAAGGTGATATGGAGCAAAAAACAATTGGTGGTTGATCTGCAGCAGTGCAGAGCAATCGAGTGTGGAGAGACTCCAGTGTGGAGAGACTCCAGTGTGGAGAGACTCCAGTGTAGAGCACTCCCGTGTGGAGAGTGGCTTGCTGGTGAGATCCTCCAAAAAGCACGGACTGGATCTCTCGACTGTATTTGCATGAATAGTTTTCGCTGAAGTCAATGTGCAGCACGCATTCATTGTTCTTCCAACTCTCCCTTAGCTCGCTATAGGCCCTATATTGCCACTTGATATTAAAGATGTGTTGACTGAACTTGGCGAGCCTATCTTGAAACTGACTGACCAGTTCAGTTTCTTTTATTGTGACCTCTTCACGGTTATCATGGAGCACTTCTCTTCATCATTTTGGATCTTCTCCAAGGTCCATTGTGTCAGAGGAACTTCTACATTCCCAAGAGGTTTCAGAGTTGGATGAGTGGTGAGGAAGCAATCCTTACATTCACCATAAGCACATAGCTTCGATTTCGGGTCATACATATTTGAGTCGACCATGTCCTCAAGATTTTTGGTGGACAAAAGCCCAAGGCTGTGAAGAGAATTTGCCATGAACTGTAAATTCTCATGGGTTTTGCACTGAGAAGTTTCACAATCAGTCATTCGGCGTAACAACCCAAAATGGCCTGAGGCAGCAGAAGGAGGTGTAGGACAACTGACCTTGTGTCTCAAACAGGAATTTCCTGTGCAGATTTTTCATTGTGTCAGTCAGAAGCCTCTTCTGCATGTAGTTCTTTAGTCGTGGGATGGCTTGTTTGCGGCCGGTCGTTATACGACTTACATCATCACGGAGAAAGAAATCCTTTACTTTCCTTTTGTTTTCTGTTTCTGTTCTGCTTCTCTTCCTCGTCAAAAAATTAGCAAAGGTCCCCTTCCAACTTCACGCTCTTATTTGAAAAGCCCATCACCGTCTGGACATACTTCAGAAGTTTATACTTCTCCAGGATATTCACAGAGGTCACTTTCGGAATGATTTGCTTGTTCTTCTGTTTCCTTGCATTTCTGTATTTTGTTTTGATATCTTCAATGAGAGATGTGTGAAAGAGAATAGCCCTCTTAATAGGTGATGTCACATTCTGACGTCTCAGCAATGCTTTGACTGTTGAACGAGGCAATCCCCTAATCCTTGCATACAGTTGAAGTCGGAAGTTTAGTTTTGAACCTCTCTGGGAAAGTTTCGTTTTGAACCTCTCTGGGAAATGTGTGACGGTAGCGTCCCACCTCGACAATAGCCAGTGAAATTGCAGGGCGCCAAATTCAAAACAACAGATATCCCATAATTAAAATACCTCAAACATAGAAGTATTTCACACCATTTTAAAGATAAACTTGTTGTAAATCCAGCCACTGTGTCCGATTTCAAAAAGGCTTTACGACGAAAGCACACCAAACGATTAAGTTAGGTCAGTACTGAGTCACAAAAAGCAGAAATAGAGATAAAATATATCACTAACCTTTGATGATCTTCATCAGATGACACTCATAGGACTTCATGTTACACAATACATGAATGTTTTGTTCGATAAAGTTCATATTTATATCCAAAAATCTCAGTTTACATTGGCGCGTTACGTTCAGTAATGCTTCCAAAACATCCAGGGATTTAGCAGAGAGCCACATCAATTTACAGAAATACTCATAATAAACATTGATAAAAGATACAACTGTTATGCATGGAATTTTAGATCCACTTCTCCGCGGTGTCAGATTTAAAAAAAACTTTACGGAAAAGCACTCCATGCTATAATCTGACTACAGCGCTCAGACTACAAAACAAGCCATACAGATATCCGCCATGTTGTGGAGTCAACAGAAGTCAGAAATAGCATTAGAAATATTCACTAACCTTTGATGATCTTCATCAGAATGCACTACCAGGAATCCCAGTTCCACAATAAATGTTTGCTTTGTTCGAAAAAGTCCATAATTTATGTCCAAATATCTCCTTTTTGTTTGCGCGTTTAGTACACAATCCAAACTCACAACGCGCGAGCAAGTCCAGGCGAAAGTTCAGATGAAAAGTGATATTACAGTTTGTAGAAACATGTCAAACAAAGTATAGAAAGAATCTTTAGAATGTTATTATCTTTGCTTGAAAGAATTGCAGACCTCCACAAGTCTGGTTCATCCTTGGGAGCAATTCCCAAACGCCTCAAGGTACCACGTTCATCTGTACAAACAATAGTACGCAAGTATAAACACCATGGGACCACACAGCCATCCTACCGCTCAGAAAAGAGACGCGTTCTGTCTCCTAGAGATTAATGTACTTTGGTGCGAAAAGTGCACCTGCATCTGAAAAGTCAGATCAGATTTGCAATGAATAACTTCAATCGGGGGGGTTAACAACTCACGCCCTGTTGTAACTCAAGGGAGAAGATTTAGGTCTGCGCTCTCAAGATTCACCAAAGGAATGTGATTTCTTTCAACAGACCTTTTCCAGCTGAAACTCTAACGCGTTCAAAATCGAATACTGAAACAATATTTCTAACATAAAACATGGGGAATGGTCAGAGGCGATCTATAGAACACCAATGTAATTTTGTGACGCCATTAAAAATGTTATAAAGGAAATACTGTAACTTGGAAAGTATAGCCACTACATATACGACGTTTCCATACTATGCGTTGTGCATTTAACATGAAAAAGGATGAGTGTTTTTGTTAAGAGAGGGATGTGATTTGAGAAGCTATAAGAGATAATTGTTTTTCATAGGCTTTGCACAGTGAGCAGTTACTGCCTGGAGTGAGGTCAGGGAGCATGCCAGCCTGCCGGAACCGCCCCTTTCCAGCAAAATGTATAAATTATGGGTTAAGAATTAACATATCAGACCAGAAAGACTTGAAGCTGCAGCTGCACGTTTAAAGTGGTTTAAACTTTGAATCTCAACATGAGGTGCAGAAGACAAACTCACCTCCCGGACAATCACTGGTACTGCTGATTAGCTGTCCTAAGTAAAGTATTTTCAAAAGCGAATTTAAGTAGGACCATTCTGGTACTCTGCCCAAACCATCATATTATGCTACTCTCATTACCCCACTGGGAAACCATCGATGTGACTGGCTAGCCTATCTTCAAATAAGCAACTTCAAGAGTGAATGGAAGGAAAGTCAACTCTGTAGTTCTGTTCAGGACTAGACGACAAGTCACCGGATAACTACAAAGAAGGACAACAATAGAAGACTTGTTGGAACCATTTCGGACAATCAGAGCCTTACATTTTCGTACACATTTTCTTACAATTTCTTACTCAAAGTGGGCGGAGGTTTGTATGCAAAGTATATGGTTACTGTAGGTGAGAGTAGTTTCTGAATGTACCAATGTTGAGTGTCTCTCCATCTCTTCTTTAACAAGCATCAATGTAGTTGTCATTCTGCTAGGGACTTTCAGTGTATTTAGTCACCAGTCAATAACCAGTGCAGAGTGTGTATGTTTATCCTGTGTTCCCATTTAATTAGCTAGTAAATAAATAATTAAACCAATTTGTGTAGTACTGAATCATAGATAAGACTCAGGTTTTTTGCTGATGCAGGGAGGTTACGACTGTTCAGAATGATGATATGATACACGTTTATGATTAACCTCTTGGATTTAGGGGGCGCTATTTTAATTTTTGGATGAAAAACGTTCCAGTTTTAAACAAGATATTTTGTCACGAAAAGATGCTCGACTATGCATATAATTGACAACTTTGGAAAGAAGACACTCTGAAGTTTCCAAAACTGCAAAGATATTGTCTGTGAGTGCCACAGAACTTATGTTACAGGCGAAATCCAGATAAAAATCCAACCAGGAAGTGCTGCATTTTTAAAAACCGACTCATGCCAATGACTCCTTATATGGCTGTGAATGAGCTACGAATGAGCTTATGTTTTCCACGTATTCCCCAAGGTGTCTACAGCATTGTGACGTCTTTTTACGCATTTCCATTGAAGAATAGCCGTAAGGGAGCATATTTAGCAAGTGGTCACATGGTGTCTCCCGCAGAAAATCTTCTTATGAGAAACCAATTGCCTCGACGGATATATTATCGAATATATATGTTAAAAACACCTTGAGGATGGATCATAAACAACGTTTGCCGTGTTTCTGTCGAAAAATGTTGCCTGCTGCCAGCAGAGCTAGCATAGCATTATGCCATGATAAACTTACACAAATGCTTGTCTAGCGTTGACTGTAACACATATTTTAAAAATCTGAGATGACAGTGTTGTTAACAAAAGGCTAAGCTTGTGTTTGAATATATTTATTTAATTTCATTTGCGATTTTCATGAATAGGAAAGGTTACTAGGGGTATTTATGTCCGCTGCGTTATGCTAATTTGTTTGAGGCTATGATTACGCTCCCAGATCCGGGATTGCTTGTCGCAAGTGGTTAATAAGTTGACTGCTTATCCTCCCTAGGCTAGGGGGCGGTATTTTCACGTCCGGATGAAAAGCGTGCCCAAAGTAAACTGCCGGCTACCCAGGCCCAGAAGCTAAGATATGCATACCATTAGTAGATGTGGATAGGAAACACTCTGCAGATTCTAAAACTGTTTGAATGATGTCTGTGAGTATAATATAACTTATTTGGCAGGTGAAACCCCGAAGACAAAACCATCCAGGATTTTTTTCTTGTTAAGGTGACAGTGTTTTCAATGGGGTTTCTATGTGGATCTAGATTTCTAAGGCACTTGCTTGCAGTTCCTATCGCTTCCACTGGATGTCAACAGTCTTTAGAAATTGGTTGATGTTTTTCCTTTGTGTAATGAAGAAGTAGGGCTGTTCAGAACGAGGGTCGAGTCTAGTGTACTGTTGTGGTTGGGGCCCGCGACCCAAAAGCTCGCTCCACTTTGTTTTTATCCGCTATTGAACGCAGTTTATCACGTCTTAAATTTGATCAATTATTATTTTAAAAATACCTAAAGTTGTTTGAAATGTTTTGACAAAGATTACAGGTAACTTATTACATATTGTAGTCATGTTGCGCGAGTTGGAACCGGTGTATTTCTGGATCAAACGCGCCAAACAAATGGACATTTAGGAGACGGAATTAATCGAACAAAAGGACCATTTGTGATGTTTATAGGACATATTGGAGTGCCAACCGAAGAAGCTCTTCAAAGGTAAGGCATGAATTATATTGTTACTTCTGAGTTTTGTGTCGCGCCTGGTGGGATGAAATATGATTGTCTGTGTTTGTTTAATGGGGTGCTGTCCTCAGATAATCGCACGGTTTGCTTTCGCCGTAAAGCCTTTTTAAAATCTGACACCGAGGCTGGATTAAAAATAATTTAAGCTTTATCTTGACATATTGCATGTGTATTTTCAAGAATGTTAAATATTTACAATTCTGTAGTTTGAATTTGGCACCCTGCACTTTCGGTAGTGTCCCATCTAGCCTAGAGAGGTTATAGATATGATAAGTAAATACCTTTTAGAGGTTCATTTGTGAGATGGTAACTCTTTAAAGAACCGCTCTCGTGGTCTCTGAAATCCTTCTGAGTTAATTGTTACACGATTAATTTAAATCGGGTAACAATGAAACATATTTAGTTAAATTTGATAAATAACAGTCTTCAGATTGATATTAAAGTCCAGTCACGACACAGGAGATGTGATGACACGTCAGAATGTGAGAATGCTGTTCACGGGCACAAACAAGAGGGACAGATGGAGATATAGAGATGGAGGGACAGATGGAGATATAGAGATGGAGGGACAGATGGAGATATAGAGATGGAGGGACAGATGGAGATATAGAGATGAAGGGACAGTGAAGACAAGAAAGAGTTAGAAGGAAAGACGGAATGGGTGAGAAAACAAGTTAGAGAGTAAGAGAATGTGGTAGACATTGAGATGGAGTGAGTGAGTGAGAAAGTGTCAAGTGAAAGACAGAGAGCATCAACAGTGTCTCAATTTGAAGACCGCCTGTGTAAAAAAAATAACTTCCCCTCACGCCAGACCTCAGTTTCAGTCAGCTAAACTGACTGAGCCTCTCAAACTGCTCTGTACACCTCTCCCCCTCTCTCTCTCTCTCTCTCTCTCTCTCTCTCTCTCTCTCTCTCTCTCTCTCTCTCTCTCTCTCTCTCTCTCTCTCTCTCTCACTCACTCACTCACTCACTCACTCACTCACTCACTCACTCACTCACTCACTCACTCACTCACTCACTCACTCACTCACTCACTCACTCACTCACTCACTCACTCACTCACTCACTCACTCACTCACTCACACACACACACATAAACAATCTTTTACAAAACATTTTAAGTCCTTAACTTCCAAGAGCATAGCATTAAAGCCAGAGGAGGACTGTCCATCCCTCATAGCCTGGTTCCTCTCTTGGTTTCTTCCTAGGTTTTGGCCTTTCTTGGGAGTTTTTCCAAGCCACAGTGCTTCTACACCTGCATTACTTGCTGTTTGGGGTTTTATGCTGGGTTTCTGTACAGCACTTTAAGATATCAGCTGATGTAAGTAGGGCTTTATAAATATATTTGATTTGATTTGATTTAGAAGGTGGTGTCAGAGGAAGGCCTTAAAAATAGTCAAAGACTCCAGCCACCCAAGTCACAGACTGTTCTCTCTGCTATCACACGGCAAGTGGTATCAATGCACCAAGTCTAGTACCAACAGGACCCAGAACAGCTTCTACCCCCCAAGCTATAAAACTGCTGAACATTTTTTTTTTTAACTACCCAGACTATCTGCATTGACCCTTTTTGCACTAACTCTTTTGACTCATCACATACACTGCTGCTACTGTTTATTATCTAACCTGTTGCCATGTCACTTCAATCCTCCCTACGTATATGTACATGTCTACCTCAATTACCTCGTGCTCCTGCACATCAACTCTCTACTGGTACCCCGTGTATGTAGCCAAGTTATCATTACTCATTATGTATGTATTTCTTGTCTTGTTATTTTTCTCTCTGCATTGTTGGGAAGGGCCTGTAAGTAAGTCATTTCACTGTCAGACTACAGCTGTTGTTTACAAAGCATCTGACAAATAACATTTGAGTTGATTTGATTATTGAACGCAAAGCCGATTTCACAAAGCTAGCTAGTTGCTAAGAAGCAGACACGTTCCCTGTGTGTGTGTGTGTGTGAGTAGGACTAGACAATCATATACATGGATTTGAGGTGTGTGTTCCTGCTGTCAGTAATAATTACCGCTACAGGGGCTATTCTGTCTCCGTTACTATGGTAATAGTCGTCAGCGTAAACGACAGAAGCTCATTGATTGTTATCATTCCCGTTTTATTAGGGGACTGTAATGTGCTACCACTAACGGTGTCCCTTAAATGCTTTCTGTACTGTGAAATGACAAGGCTTCAAGGCTGTAGTGCCCCTTTGCATTAGCGTAAATTATTGTCAGCTCCAAGGGTTTATAATGGGTTTATAACCACTTAATAAAGGCTCTAGCTGCCGCACACATTGGCATTCAGGAACAGCTGCCCCGTCACTTTTGTTCATTTACACTTTTACAAATATACAGAGTGCTGTGGTAGCTTTTGCTGGTAAACATTTTAAATATAAAGTGCCTTTCTTACAACTGACATTTCCATTTCCATTCTAGAAAAAGCTCAAACGTCTTTTTCTCACAAAACTAAACTTCATTGTTTTTTGCGGAGCTTGATGGCTGCCCTTCAGAAGGCCTGAGCTTGTCCTCGTCTTATGATGTCATCTCCTCCTAGAGTTTCCTCATCAGCAAGGTCAGGAGTGTGAGGCCTTCCTGAGAGAGGTTATGTATTCACAAGGAGACAAGGGTGTGTCTCTCTCTGTGTGTGTGTGTGCGTGTGCATGCGTGCGAGCGTGTATGTGCGTGTGTGTGTGCATGTGGGGTATTTGGGAAGTGGCCTTCAGTCTGACCCTGGGAGATAGAAAAGCTGAGTAAATAATTAATCAGATTCCATTAATACCAATAAGAAAATAAATATGAGATTAGTCCCATGCAAATCAGTTATCTGCAATGATTGCAAAGGTGTGGATTATGACACACACACACACACACACACACACACACACACACACACACACACACACACACACACACACACACACACACACACACACACACACACACACACACACACACACACACACACACACACACACACACACACACACACACACATAGTGTCCCTTCCATTACAGACCACAGCAGAACAATGTTATTCTCTGTCATTAAATGTGTTACATAACAGGTGGAAGAGGCCATCCCACACCAATCAGACATCGCCAAATTGTGAGTGGGTGGTCTTCACTCTGCAGTATCTAATTAGCAGGATATACATAAGTTATGTAAATTCAACGATCATATCCACAAGTTGTGTAAACTCAACGCTACTAATTCGCAACATGGCTCCTCTTGCATGACACCAGGTTGATGTAGGTCTACAGTGTGTATATTTGTACCGTTGAAAGTTGGGGGTCACATTTCCACGGTGTGAGGCCACCAACAGATTTCCATCAGGAGCCAATATTGTTTCCCTGTTCCCCTTACGGCTGTGAAATGGGCTTTGTTGTTATCCATTAGTGTTTCATATCCAGCAGCTGTTACATGAAAAACCCCTCAGCACTCCCACTGTGGTGGGGGCCCAGGTGAACACACACATCTCTCACACACACACACACACACACACACACACACACACACACACACACACACACACACACACACACACACACACACACACACACACACACACACACACACACACACACACACACACACACACACACACACACACACACGCAAGAAAGCACACACACATACACACACACACTTACACGCATGCATGCACGCACACACACCACCATGCCCTCAAGGGTGGGAGATAGCCAGGCTTCCGGATAAACAAGTCGGTGTTAGTTACTATGGCAGCCAAGACTACCTTACCTCCTGGAACATACAACACAGAACATCTAACATAGAACACAGATTTCAGAACATGTAACACAGAACACAGAATTCAGAACACATAGAATGGACAAGAGACCACTAACAGTTTAGTCAGTGTAACCCTGTGTACTATCTGTGCAGGAAGATATCATGTTAAAGCTTGCCTAAGGTAATTCAGATGGAGGATCTTCATTTGAGCCC
The DNA here is from genome assembly GCF_021184085.1 of Oncorhynchus gorbuscha. Lineage (NCBI taxonomy): Eukaryota > Metazoa > Chordata > Actinopteri > Salmoniformes > Salmonidae > Oncorhynchus > Oncorhynchus gorbuscha. Next base: position 10,542,955 of record NC_060183.1, on the reverse strand, counting down.
ATTTGCTATAGCAGCAAAATGTGAATATTATGTGGATTATAATTAATGGACATATTTGTAGGGGCTGATACACAAGGAAAATCAAGTGTGAAATTTCAAAGTGGAAATTAGAAACTTCAGCAGCCCTTTTAATCTCAAATACTCTACAATTGCAGGAAAGTTCTCCTGCAAGACCTAGATCAAATTAAGATTCTACATCTGTATGCGACAAGTACACTATATATTCAAAAGTATGTGGACACGCCTTCAAATGAGTGGATTCTGCTATTTCAGCCACACCTGTTGCTGACAGGTATATAAAATGGAATGGCCTTACTGAAGTGTCTTTCAACGTGACAGTCATAGGATGCCACCTTTCCAACAAGTCAGTTAGTCAAATTTCTGCCCTGCTAAAGCTGCCCTGGTCAACTGTAATTGCTGTTATTGTGAAGTGGAAACGTCTACGGCTCAGCCGCGAAGTGGTATGACACACAAGCTCACAGAACGGGATCGCCGAGTGTTGAAGCGTGTAGCACGTAAAAATCATCTGTCCTCGGTTGCAGCACTCACTACCCAGTTCCAAACTGCCTCTGGAAGCCTCGTTAGCACAATAACTGTTCGTTGGAAGCTTCCTGGCGGATGCCAGGAGAACGCTACCTGTCCCAATGCATAGTGCCAACTGTAAAGTTTGGTGGATGAGGAATAATGGTCTGGGGCTGTTTTTCATGGAAAGCCTGCATAAAGCCCTGACCTCAACCCCATCAAACACCTTTGGGATGAATTGGAACGCCAACTGCAAGCCAAGCCTAATTGCTCAACATCAGTGACCAACTTCACTAATGCTCTTGTGACTGAATGGAAGCAGAAATGTTCCAACACCTAGTGGAAAGCCTTCCCATAAGAGTGGAGACTGTTAGAGCAGCAAAGGGGGGGGACCAACTTCATATTAATGCCCATGATTTTGGAACGAGATGTTTTATGTGTCCACATATATTTGGTCAAGTAGTGTATGTAATATGTGTGTAGCCTATCTTAGATTGTCACTCTGTCTTCCAGTTGTAGTTCTTTCAGGATGTTCCTGACTATTTCATATACGAACACTCTCTAATCTATGACCCTGTGGGCTTTCACCCAGGGCCTGCTTTAAGTGTGTGAGTATTGAGTCAGCAACATTCAAGCCTGAGTGCCAGCCTATTCTGTTTGTACTTAAGCCAACTTGTTCCTTGGCAAAACAATATTTGACGCCGTTGTTGTTTATAGAAACAGTACTGTAAGCAGGGCACAGTTTAGGTCAATCTGGGTTATGCTTGTTTGGAACGTCACTACTCAATGTAAAACATACTTCATCACTAACATGTCAGAGTTATTGTATTGATAATAGCAGTAAAACAAAATAAAAAAATAAACGGTACCTTTTGGAAATATAGAAAAAGTGATAAATCAACACAGTTTTGCCATGATTTCCACAGCTGGTGTCTCTGACAACATGATCAATCTGCTTTACGCACCAGCCAAATGTTTTCCAAACAAACATCAACAGTACCTGTGCACAGGGAGTTTGTTCTCTGGGCACCATGATTACTTCAGACCAACGATACTTCAGTTCAGTCCGATTAGTATCACAAAGTGTAGAATGGAGAGTTGAACGGAGAGTTGCAGAGAAAGGAACACAGAGTGCATCCACTACAAGATGCTTTTCTACAGTCTCACCCAAAGTGTAAAGGGGTTACTGTGCTTTTCACAGTAGCTTACAGGTAGTTTATTGACAGCTCGGTGGGGCAGCAGGTAGCCTAGTGGTTAGAGTGTAGGGACGGCAGGCAGCCTAGTGGTTAGAGTGTAGGGACGGCAGGCAGCCTAGTGGTTAGAGTGTAGGGACGGCAGGTAGCCTAGTGGTTAGCGTGTAGGGACGGCAGGTAGCCTAGTGGTTAGCGTGTAGGGACGGCAGGTAGCCTAGTGGTTAGAGTGTAGGGACGGCAGGCAGCCTAGTGGTTAGGGTGTAGGGACGGCAGGTAGCCTAGTGGTTAGAGTGTAGGGACGGCAGGTAGCCTAGTGGTTAGCGTGTAGGGACGGCAGGTAGCCTAGTGGTTAGCGTGTAGGGACGGCAGGTAGCCTAGTGGTTAGAGTGTAGGGACGGCAGGCAGCCTAGTGGTTAGAGTGTAGGGACGGCAGGTAGCCTAGTGGTTAGAGTGTAGGGACGGCAGGCAGCCTAGTGGTTAGAGTGTAGGGACGGCAGGTAGCCTAGTGGTTAGAGTGTAGGGACGGCAGGTAGCCTAGTGGTTAGAACGTTAGGCCATTAATCGAGAGGTTGCTAGATCAAATCACTGAGCTGACAAGGTAAAAATCTGTTGTTTTGCCCCTGAACAAGGCAGTTACCACACTGTTCCAAGGCCGTCATTGTAAATACAATTTTGTTCTTAACTGACTAGTTAAATCAAAATGTGAAATTCTGTATTTCATATTACAGTAGACCTACTATAGATACGGTATCAAAGCAAGTAATGTGTAAAGTGGAACTGACAGTGTTTTAAGTACTTTGCAGATATGAAACAAACAGACAATCACAATATCAGTCAAAAATATAACATTTCCAGTTCATGCTTCAAAACCAACTTAATTAATAAGAGGTTTTAAAAATAGGTTCTATTTGACTCAAGATTCCATGACGTACACTAAGCATCAGAACTCAGGATAAGACCCAGATGCAGACAGCTAGAATCACAGATGTTTATTGAACCAAACAGGGGGCTGGCAAAAGACAGGTCGAGGGCAGGCAGAAGTTCGTAATCGGGTCAGAATCAGGCAGGTACAGAACGACAGTCAGGGCCAGGACGGCAGGCGGGCTCAGGGCCAGGACGGCAGGCGGGCTCAGGGCCAGGACGGCAGGCGGGCTCAGGGCCAGAACGACAGGCAGGCTCAGGGTCAGGGCAGGCAGAGGTTCATAATCGGGTCAGAATCAGGCAGGTACAGAACGGCAGGCAGGCTCGGGGTCAAGGCAGGCAGAATGGTCAGAGCCGGGGAAAATTGGAAACAGAAACTTGAGAAAGCAGGAAGATGGGAAAGCATGCTAGTAAGACCTGACAAGACGAACTGGCAACAGACAAACAGAGAACACAGGTATACATACACAGGGGATAATGGGGAAGATAGGCGACACATGGAGAGGGATGGAGACAAGCACAAAGACAGTTGAAACCGATCTGGGTGTGACACTAAGGCATTGTTGGCAGAATAGATGTATGCAGTTCAATGCATGATTAATATAATTCACCAATACATTTCTTGGTTGTACAAAACAATATGAATATCAGGTTGTAAATCACAGCAGGCCTAACATTAGTACATAGTTTCTGCCTCCACCCATTCTGGAAGCACTGTTTCAGTTTCAATGGTTAGGAATTTCACTACAATCAAACTAGCAAGGGCAATGATAAGTCAGTCATAACGTGGCTAATAGGCTAACATATTTATTTCTGTAGTTCTTTATTTAGCAAGCTAAAAACACAGAGCCAAATGGTAGCTAGCTAGCCTCTGGGAGGCATGCCATGTGATTGGAGGAGTGGGTGAGTGACTGACTTTTACCCCAGTTATGTTTTTAGGTGGGTACAGTTAGATGCAGATGTCATTTGTAAATAGCAGGTGTAAATAGCCCATCCAACTACCTCATCCCATACTGTTATTATTGTTTTTTGTCTTCTCATTTGCACCCCAGTATCTCTACTTGCACATTCATCTTCTGCACATCTATCACTCCAGTGTTTATTGCTAAATTGTATTCTTTTTGCCAGTATGGCCTATTTATTGCCTTTACCTCCCCTATCTTACCTCATTTGCACACACTGTATATATACTTTTTTTTCTATTGTGTTATTTACTGTATGTTTGTTTTACTCCATGTGTAACTCTGTGTTGTTGTATGTGTCGAACTGCTATGCTTTATCTTGGCCAGGTCGCAGTTGTAAATGAGAACTTGTTCTCAACCGGCCTACCTGGTTAAATAAAGGTGTTTATTTTTTATTTTTGGTTAACTAGCAAAAAAATGTAAATCGCTTTGCTAGCTAGCTAGCTATGCTGAACTTGAACGATTTATTAAGTTAGCATATCTCTTGCGTTCGTAAATTCACTCTGGCTATCTACTCTGATTTCAGACCACTGCCCTCTGAGTATACCAGAGCACAGAATAACTGATGAATTACGAACACGCAACACCAGCTGAATATGTCCGGTGTCAGTAAACGTAAGCAAAAAAAAGTAGCAGTCATGAACGCTCTAGATAACATGTAAATTGCCTAACCAGCTCTGCTAGGGTGAGGGAAATTGTCAGGATTTGGCCAGGGTTGTTCCGGTTTTTGGTCACTAGATGCCCCCATTGTGCCTTTTGACCATTTGTTTTCCCTTGATCCCCATTATTATTTGCACCTGTGCCTCGTTTCCCCTGATTGTATTTAAACTCTTTGTTTTCCTCTGTTCTTTGCTCTGTGTTTGTATGTTAGCACCCAGCCCTAGTACTCTGAGAACTCTTGTTGATCCCGGTGGAATTCTGTTTTTTGTTCTTGTTTGTTTGTTTTTTGAGTATCTTTTGAGGCTTTTTGTGCTTTACCTTCCACCTTGTGGATTTACCTTTTTTGTCTTGGAGGATTACCTTTGTTCTTGTAGGATTCCTTTTGAGGTTGTGGAGTTACATGTTTTCCTGAAGAACTTCACTTTTTACTACATTAAATACACCGTCTCAAGTACTGCTGTGTCTGCCTCATCTTCTGGGTTCCGCTGACTATTCGTGGCTCAGTTGGTTAAGTGACTGTTTCTCACTCCGGAGACCCAGGTTCGTAACCGGGTCCTAATATAATATAATATATGCCATTTAGCAGACGTTTTTATCCAAAGCGACTTACAGTCATGTGTGCATACATTCTACGTATGGGTGGTCCCGGGGATCGAACCCACTACTCTGGCATTACAAGCGCCATGCTCTACCAACTGAGCTACAGAAGGACCGGAAATGGTCAGAATGAGGTGTTCGGTCATTTGTGTCTGGAAGTAGCTAGCAAGCTAGCCAATTTAAGCCAGTTAGCTTGGGTGCTTGATTGCCACTGTGAGAAACGCCCGGCTCAACCCTACCTATTCCTCAGCCAGAGCGTCCAGTGTCATTTGTGCTCTGAATGCTTAGAGCGAAGCACTCTGAATTCATAAACAGACAATCTGACAATTGTCTGAATGTACAAACGACTCAGAGCGCACTGACACACTGGAGGCAATTCATGAACGCACCCATAACTATTGGTTAATCAAATGTATTTGGCATTGATCAAATGGGCGACCAGGCACCCATTCGGGTGTCAAAAGGCGGGTTGGGAAAAGCATGCATTGGCAGGCAAATTGCAGAACAACAAGCAGACTACTATACCCCATTTTTACAGCTAAAAAGTTAGAGAGAGTTTATCTAAATGTTCCTCGTTAGATTTGAGTTAATCTTGCTCTGGCTAGCATGAGTTGTTATGGTTGTTAATGATGATGATGTGCATAACTAAGGGAGAGAGCCTACTTTTTCATGGTTGCTTGATCAAGAGGACTGTAATGTTCCCAAATGTAAAAAGATGTACATATTTGCAGAAATCAGATGGCTTTTGGCAAATACATTCTAATGACAAAGTCACGCTGTTGCAACTGCCTGTAAACACACAGTCCAGTTCAAAGTGAATGATGACAGGTCCTACTTCCTGTAAACACACAGTCCAGTTCATAGTGAATGATGACAGGCCCTTGTGGCAAATGACTTATTTGCATAAAGGCTTACTGAAGCTCTGATTGGCTATGGTGCACCGGTCTGTTTTTATTAGGTTTTATTTCTTGCAGTGTCTATTCATTGTCCAAACGCACACCCTTTTCCCACTCCATTTTGCCATAGCATTTTGAATGAATACTTGCTGTTTTATATCCCCTGCACTTCAAGACAATGCACCATCATTTACAATATGCTGAAGTAAACTGTTTCAGAGTATTTTACTGTTGAGAATTCCCCCAAAATACTGCATAATTTACAGTTTACCATTACAGTGTAGTGTCTAAGCTCTCAGACAATCGATTGGAAACCAGACTGTGTCACCAATACCCTTCCCCAAACACTATTGATCATGTGGCCTAATCCACCTGCAGAACGGTAGGGGAGACCCGAACACACAGATGGCCGGAGTCATGTTCATTAGGGCACACCGTAGCAAAGTGCTTTGCAAAAGAAAACTAAGCAATTGTTTCTTACTGGGCTGAACACAAGTGCTGAACACAACCTAGCTACACCAGCAGACATGCAAAGACAGAAGCAGCCCGAATTCCATCACGTTCTGTCACCCAACAACAGTGGCAAATGGAGGATGGAGAGAGAGAATAAATGGTAGGAGAATGACTAGAAGAGAAACAGGAAACAAATGAAAATAGATTAGAGTGATTCATATATTTATCAAGCCATAGCAGACACATCAGATACAGATGTAGGATCTTAATTTGAGCCTAGTTTGCTACAGCAGGAAAATAATCCTGCAGCAACAGGAAATGTGAATTATTATGAGGATTATAATTAATGGACACTTTTCGTAAGGGAAAATCAAGTCTGAAATGTCAAAGTGGAAATTTCAGAAGCCCTCAAATACACCACTGTATTGCAGGAAAGTTCTCCCACAACAGGGTGATCAAACTAGGATTCATTCCCTCTCTCTCTCTCTCTCTCTCTCTCTCTCTCTCTCTCTCTCTCTCTCTCTCTCTCTCTCTCTCTCTCTCTCTCTCTCTCTCTCTCTCTCTCTCTGTGTGTGTGTGTGTTGAACCTGTGAGAGCATCAACTTTGTATTCAATTAAAACGGAGAGGATTACTCATGAAACATTTTGGCTTAGAAGTGTGTGTGACTGTGTGTGTGTGTATTCTATTTCATTCTCACGCCTCTAAAGTAGCGATAGCTTTCAGTTCTGATTCCAATTTCGCTTGCCTTTATGTGGTCAGCCAATAGTCCTCGATCTTGACGTGAGTCATTCCTGTGTCATCTAAATCCTTCTGACTGAAACCGTTATCACACGCCAACTGGAACCCACTGGAACCCACTGGAGCCAAGTCATATCTGTGTTCACGCCTGAAAGTAACTGAAGATAGTTAGCCTTTTGCTGCTGTTGTTTGGTGGATTTGAGGACAGTGACTGATTGTGATCAGGGAAATGTAAAAAATGTTCAACTTCATATTCATCGTCTCTAGCACCAGCACAACATGTAAAACATATTCATCGTCTCTGGCACCAGTACAACATGTAAAACATATTCATCGTCTCTAGCACCAGCACAACATGTAAAACATATTCATCGTCTCTAGCACCAGTACAACATGTAAAATATATTCATAGTCTCTAACACCAGTACAACATGTAAAACATATTCATCGTCTCTAGCACCAGCACAACATGTAAAACATATTCATCATCTCTAGCACCAGCACAACATGTAAAACATATTCATCGTCTCTAGCACCAGTACAACATGAACATATGTGAAAATGGCACTTTTCTATGTTTTATAGTAAAAAAAAGATGGAGGAAGGTAAGTGTTTCCGATGACATCATCGGTGTGCGTCATGTGATTTTAACCAATTATGAGTAGGCATCGATTACTAATTGCCTAGTAATTTTCTGCTCATTGGTTGATGGTCTCATTGGAAACACATATCTTCCTTCCACTTTTTTTTATTACTACAAACATGGAAACGTGCCATTTTTCATGTTGGGGTGGTGGTTGAGATGATTAATATGAAGTTGAAAAATATAGACATTTCCATTTAAGGCTAGGGTCAGGGTGAGGGTTGAGCCTGGGTGTGGACATGAGGGTAGGATAAGAGTTGAGCCAGCCCACATGAAGAAATACTATACTTTTCAGCAGACTGTTTTAGTAGACTAGTATTCACTGCATTCTTTTAGTAGACTGTAGTGTTTTAGCAGACTGTAGTATTCACTGTAGTGTTTTAGCAGACTGTAGTATTCACTGCAGTCTTTTAGTAGACTGTAGTGTTTTAGCAGACTGTAGTATTCACTGTAGTGTTTCAGCAGACTGTAGTGTTTTAGCAGACTGTAGTATTCACTGTAGTGTTTTAGCAGACTGTAGTATTCACTGTAGTGTTTTAGCAGACTGTAGTATTCACTGTAGTGTTTTAGCAGACTGTAGTATTCACTGTAGTGTTTTAGCAGACTATAGTGTTTTAGCAGACTGTAGTATTCACTGTAGTGTTTTAGTAGACTGTAGTATTCACTGTAGTGTTTTAGCAGACTGTAGTATTCACTGTAGTGTTTCAGCAGACTGTAGTATTCACTGTAGTGTTTTAGTAGACTGTAGTGTTTTAGCAGACTGTAGTGTTTCAGCAGACTGTAGTGTTTTAGCAGACTGTAGTGTTTCAGCAGACTGTAGTATTCACTGTAGTGTTTCAGCAGACTGTAGTGTTTTAGCAGACTGTAGTGTTTCAGCAGACTGTAGTATTCACTGTAGTGTTTTAGCAGACTGTAGTGTTTCAGCAGACTGTAGTATTCACTGTAGTGTTTCAGCAGACTGTAGTGTTTTAGCAGACTGTATTATTCACTGTAGTGTTTTAGCAGACTGTAGTGTTTTAGCAGACTGTAGTGTTTTAGCAGACTGTATTATTCACTGTAGTGTTTTAGCAGACTGTAGTATTCACTGTAGTGTTTTAGCAGACTGTAGTATTCACTGTAGTGTTTTAGCAGACTGTAGTATTCACTGTAGTGTTTTAGCAGACTGTAGTATTCACTGTAGTGTTTTAGCAGACTATAGTGTTTTAGCAGACTGTAGTATTCACTGTAGTGTTTTAGTAGACTGTAGTATTCACTGTAGTGTTTTAGCAGACTGTAGTATTCACTGTAGTGTTTCAGCAGACTGTAGTATTCATTGTAGTGTTTTAGCAGACTGTAGTGTTTTAGCAGACTGTAGTGTTTCAGCAGACTGTAGTGTTTTAGCAGACTGTAGTGTTTCAGCAGACTGTAGTATTCACTGTAGTGTTTCAGCAGACTGTAGTGTTTTAGCAGACTGTAGTGTTTCAGCAGACTGTAGTATTCACTGTAGTGTTTTAGCAGACTGTAGTGTTTCAGCAGACTGTAGTATTCACTGTAGTGTTTCAGCAGACTGTAGTGTTTTAGCAGACTGTATTATTCACTGTAGTGTTTTAGCAGACTGTAGTGTTTCAGCAGACTGTAGTATTCACTGTAGTGTTTTAGCAGACTGTAGTGTTTTAGCAGACTGTAGTGTTTTAGCAGACTGTAGTGTTTTAGCAGACTGTATTATTCACTGTAGTGTTTTAGCAGACTGTAGTATTCACTGTAGTGTTTTAGCAGACTGTAGTATTCACTGTAGTGTTTTAGCAGACTGTAGTATTCACTGTAGTGTTTTAGCAGACTGTAGTATTCACTGTAGTGTTTTAGCAGACTGTAGTATTCACTGTAGTGTTTCAGCAGACTGTAGTGTTTCAGTAGACTGTATTATTCAGTCCACAAAAACACTACAGTTCACTATAGTATAAATACTGTAAACAAAATAGTAGAATATACTATATTAGTTACTGCAGTGTTTCACATACATTGCAATAGTATTTACTGTTGTATTTTGACATAGAAGTTGAGACTTTGCCTTGCAGAAAACCTACTGGAGACATGCTAAACATAATCAATTTCTATAATCTGAAGGTCAACACTTTTGCTCTGTGGGAAACACAATACATGTTGTATACTTGGCACGTAGGTTTCTCACTTATGGGTGGCACACATTGTGATATGGAGGAGGGAAATTGGCAGGGTATATGCAAATTGAATATGGTTGTATTTACCATAGTTAAAGAGTGTAGTTGTTTTGTGGACTGTAGTGTTTTTGCAGACATTTCTGTAGTATTTACTACAGTGTTTTTTTTGTTCATAATACTGTAGTATTTAATATAGTATTCTACAGTATACTACATTAGATTCTAAGTAATACTCATGGTCGAGGGATACTACAGTGTGTAGCATTCTAACATATACTACAGTTTACTACAGTTTTCTATAGAAAACTATAGTAGTTGTTGATGTGGGAGGGCATGGACATTAAGCTCAAGTTAGGGTTAGGGATATGGCTAGGGTTGATCTGGGGTGTGGACATGAAGCTAGGGTTAGGGATATGGATATTGCTAGGGTAAGGTTTGATCTGGGGTGTGGACATGAAGCTAGGGTTAGGGATAGGGATATTGCTAGGGTAAGGGTTGATCTGGGTGTGGACATGAAGCTAGGGTTAGGGATATGGATATTGGGGTAAGGGTTGATCTGGGGTGTGGACATGAAGCTAGGGTTAGGGATAGGGATATTGCTAGGGTAAGGGTTGATCTGGGTGTGGACATGAAGCTAGGGTTAGGGATATGGATATTGGGGTAAGGGTTGATCTGGGGTGTGGACATGAAGCTAGGGTTAGGGATAGGGATATTGCTAGGGTAAGGGTTGATCTGGGGTGTGGACATGAAGCTAGGGTTAGGGTTATGGTTATGGATATTGCTAGGGTAAAGGTTGATATGGGGTGTGGACATGAAGCTAGGGTTAAGGTTAGGGTTATGGATATTGCTAGGGTAAGGGTTGATCTGGGGTGTGGACATGAAGCTTTCTATTTTTTCATTTAACTAGGCAAGTCAGATAAAAACAAATTGTTATTTACAATGACGGCCTACCAAAAGGCAAAAGGCCTCCTGCAGGGACGTGGGCTGGGATGAAAAATAAAATAAAAATATAGGACAAAACACACATGACAACACAACATGGTAGCAGCCCAACATGACAACACAACATGGTATCAACACAACATGACAACACAACATGGTAGCAACCCAACATGCCAACAACATGGTAGCAGCCCAAAATGACAACACAACATGGTAGCAGCCCAACATGACAACACAACATGGTATCAACACAACATGACAACACAACATGGTAGCAACCCAACATGCCAACAACATGGTAGCAACATGGCAGCAGCACAACATGGCAGCAGCACAACATGGTAGCAAGACAACATGACAACACAGCCTGGTAGCAACCCAACATGATAACAACATTGTCAGGATTTGGCCAGGGTTGTTCCGGTTTTTGGTCACTAGATGCCCCATTGTGCTTTTTGACCTTTTGTTTTCCCTTGATCCCCATTATTATTTGCACCTGTGCCTCGTTTCCCCTGATTGTATTTAAACCCTTAGTTTTCCTCAGTTATTTGCTCTGTGTTTGTATGTTAGCACCCAGCCCTAGTACTCTGAGAACTCTTGTTGATCCCGGTGGACTCTCTTGTGGAATTCTGTTTTTTTGTTCTTGTTTATTTATTTCTGAGTATCTTTTGAGGCTTTTTATGCTATACCTACCACCTTGTGGATTTACCTTTTTGTCTTGGAGGATTACCTTTGTTCTTGTGGAATTCCTTTTGAGGTTGTGGAGTTACATGTTTTCCTGAAGGACTTCACTTTTTTACTTCATTAAATACACTATCTCAAGTACTGCTGTGTCTGCCTCATCTTCTGGGTTCTGCCGACTATTCGTGGCTCAGTTGGTTAAGTGACTGTTTCTCACTCCGGAGACCTGGGTTCGTAACCGGGTCCTGACAAACATAGTAGCAGCCCAACATGACAACACAGCATGGTAACAACACTTCATGACAACACAGCCTGGTAGCAACCCAACATGTCAACAGCATGGTAGCAACAAGGCAGCAGCACAACATGGTAGAAAGACAACATGACAACACAGCATGGTAGCAACCCAACATGACAACATGGTAACAACACACCATGACAACACAGCCTGGTAGCAACCCAACATGACAACAACATGGTAGCAACACAACATGGCAGCAGGACAATATGGTAGCAGCGCAAAACATGATACAAACATTTTTTGACACAGACAACAGTGCAAGGTAGAGACAACAATACATCACACAAAGCAGTGACAACTGTCAGTAAGAGTGTCCATGATTGAGTCTTTGAATGAAGAGATTGAGATAAAACTGTCCAGTTTGAGTGTTTGTTGCAGCTCGTTCCAGTCGCTAGCTGCAGCAAACTGAAAAGAGGAGAGACCCAGGGATGTATGTGCTTTAGGGTACTTTAACAGAATGTGACTGGCAGAACGGGTGTTGTATGTGGAGGATGAGGGCTGCAGTAGATATCTCAGATAGGGGGAGTGAGGCCTAAAAGGTTTTTAGAGATATATGGGTATACAGAGATGACCAGTTTACAGAGTAGTATAGAGTGCAGTGATGTGTCCTATAAGGAGCATTGGTGGCAAATCTGACGGCTGAATGGTAAAGTACGTCTAGCCGCTCGAGAGCACCCTTACCTGCCGATCTAGAAATTACGTCTCCGTAGTCTAGCATGGGTAGGATGGTCATCAGGGTCAGTTTGGCAGCTGGGGTGAAAGAGGAGCAATTACGATAGAGGAAACCAAGTCTAGATTTAGCTTTAGCCTGCAGCTTTGAAATGTGCTGAGAGTAGGACAGTGTAACATCTAGCCATACTCCAAAGTACTTGTATGAGGTGACTACCTCAAGCTCTAAACCCTCAGAGGTCGTAATCACACCGGTGGGGAGAGGGGCATTCTTCTTACCAAACCACATTACCTTTGTTTTGGAGGTGTTCAGAACAAGGTTAAGGGCAGAGAAAGCTTATTGTGCAGCGGTTAACACAAAATCCGGGGAGGGGCCAGCTAAGTATAAGACTGTATCATCTGCATATACATGGATGTGAGAGCTTCCTACTGCTTGAGCTATGTTGTTGATGGGGTATGCGCAATGCAATCGGGAGTACGCCAAATAAAGATGCAATTCACATTTTCAAACAGTCCAATCAGATTTTCCAACGGGGCTATACATTTGGGTGATGTTTTTCTCTCGCTTGAGTAGCCTCGTTTCACTGCCCCAAATACAATTAAACCATGTAGTGTTAACAATACAATGTGCAATACAGGTAGCCTAGTCAAATAATTAAACTCCAATCACATTAACCGTTTCTCTCTATGTAGCCAAACGTAGCTGCTGCTCATTCTGTTTGCTCGAAAATTGATAAATGGTTAAAGAAAAGTAAGGCCTACATCCATAGAAACACATACCAGCTCTACTGGTAGTACTGCTACTACCAGCAGTACTACACCTGCACCTGTCTACGACAAGTTGGTCTGCTTCCATAGAGACACATACCAGCTCTACTGGTAGTACTGCTACGACCAACAGTACTACACCTGCACCTGTCAACGACAAGTTGGTCTGCTTCCATAGAGACACATACCAGCTCTACTGGTAGTACTGCTACGACCAGCAGTACTACACCTGCACCTGTCTACGACAAGTTGGTCTGCTTCCATAGAGACACATACCAGCTCTACTGGTAGTACTGCTACGACCAGCAGTACTACACCTGCACCTGTCGACAACACAAGTTGTTCTGCTTCCACAAGCACATCCACTGCTAGCATCAGTAATTCTACATTTGTTGTTAGCCCAGCTAGCATGGACACTGACAGTTATGAGTCTGATGCAGCCGAAGAGCTGCTGCCCTCTTACCCAGGAAAGTACAGAACAACAGACAGGGACATTGGACCATCGAATAGACGCAAATGTGATGAAAACTACATTGATTTGGGGTTCACCTATTTCGGGAGTAGTGCCTTTCCTCAGCCACAGTGTTTTATATGTGCAAAAGTACTCACAACTCGATGAAACCTTCACTCTTGTGCAGACATTTAGAAACGAAACATGGCAATTTGAAAAATAACCCATGGGAGTTTTTTGAGTGAGAATTAAGACCCTTTTCGAGTAGTAAGACATGTATAAAAGCAACAGATACAATTAATAAGAAGGGTCTAGAAGTGTCTTATATGGTGAGCTACCGAGTGGCAAGGAGAGGCAAGCCCCATACTATTGTGGAGGACTTCATTCTTCCTGCTGCCCTAGATATGGCTGGGACAATGCTGGGGGAAAAGCCCCCAAAAACTATACAGACAATGACTCCATCAAACATCGCTGTTTCACGACGCATAAGTGACATGGCAGGAGATGTTTTGAAACAATTACTACTTTGCATACAAGCCAGTGAATTCTACACTGGATGTCATAAGGTGAATGCACCAATTTGTAAGTCGCTCTGGATAAGAGCGTCTGCTAAATGACTTAAATGTAATGTAAATGTCTATGCGTTACAGCTGGATGAGTCCACAGACGTGGCGGGCCTGGCACAGCTCCTGGTATATGTCTGTTACAGCTGGATGAGTAAACAGGGCCTGGCACAGCTCCTGGTATATGTCTGTTACAGCTGGATGAGTAAACAGGGCCTGGCGCAGCTCCTGGTATATGTCTGTTACAGCTGGAAGAGTCCACAGACGTGGCGGGCCTGGCACAGCTCCTGGTATATGTCTGTTACAGCTGGATGAGTAAACAGGGCCTGGCACAGCTCCTGGTATATGTCTGTTACAGCTGGATGAGTAAACAGGGCCTGGCACAGCTCCTGGTATATGTCTGTTACAGCTGGATGAGTAAACAGGGCCTGGCACAGCTCCTGGTATATGTCTGTTACAGCTGGATGAGTAAACAGGGCCTGGTACAGCTCCTGGTATATGTCTGTTACAGCTGGATGAGTCCACAGACGTGGCGGGCCTGGCACAGCTCCTGGTATATGTCTGTTACAGCTGGATAAGTAAACAGGGCCTGGCACAGCTCCTGGTATATGTCTGTTACAGCTGGATGAGTAAACAGGGCCTGGCACAGCTCCTGGTATATGTCTGTTACAGCTGGATGAGTCCACAGACATGGTGGGCCTGGCACAGCTCCTGGTATATGTCTGTTACAGCTGGATGAGTAAACAGGGCCTGGCACAGCTCCTGGTATATGTCTGTTACAGCTGGATGAGTAAACAGGGACTGGCACAGCTCCTGGTATATGTCTGTTACAGCTGTATGAGTAAACAGGGCCTGGCACAGCTCCTGGTATATGTCTGTTACAGCTGGATGAGTAAACAGGGCCTGGCACAGCTCCTGGTATATGTCTGTTACAGCTGGATGAGTAAACATGGCCTGGCACAGCTCCTGGTATATGTCTGTTACAGCTGGATGAGTAAACAGGGCCTGGCACAGCTCCTGGTATATGTCTGTTACAGCTGGATGAGTAAACAGGGCCTGGCACAGCTCCTGGTATATGTCTGTTACAGCTGGATGAGTAAACAGGGCCTGGCACAGCTCCTGGTATATGTCTGTTACAGCTGGATGAGTAAACAGGGCCTGGCACAGCTCCTGGTATATGTCTGTTACAGCTGGACGAGTAAACAGGGCCTGGCAAAGCTCCTGGTATATGTCTGTTACAGCTGGATGAGTAAACAGGGCCTGGCACAGCTCCTGGTATATGTCTGTTACGTTTATGGGGGATCATTTAAGGAAGACATCCTCTTCTACAAACCATTGGAAACCAGGACAACAGGAGAGGATATTTTTAAAGTAAAGGACAGCTTTGTGACATCAAATGGGCTTTGGTGGTCAGGATGTGTTGGTATCTGTACTGATGGAGCAAAAGCCATGACAGGGAGACATAGTGGAGTGATAAAGCGCGTGCAAGCAGTTGCTCCAGACGCCACTTGGGTACACTGCAGCGTCCATCAAGAGGCTCTTGCTGCCAAGACGTCAGGGCATTCATAATCGCGCTTCGCAGAGCAGACCTGTTGTGAAGGAAGTTGGCAAAGAATTGAGTTTGTGTTTATTTAGGACCTCCTGCCCCCACCTACCCTCAACTGATTATGTCAATGCGGAGCTATAAGGAGCCCTTCGCAATGTTATAAAATTTGGGAGGCCTACAGCCATTACCGAATCAAGCATAAATTGTGTTTTCGGGTTGATCTAGGGTGTGGACATGAATCTAGGGTTAGGGTTGAGTGGATGGCATGTAGCCTAGTGGTTAAGGCTGTTAGGCCAATAAACAAGAGGCTGCTGGTTCAAATCCTGAGCTGACTAGGTGAAAAACTTATCGATGTACCCTTGAGCAAAGCACTTAACCGAAATTCCCCTGTATAAGAGTGCCTGCTAAATGTAAATGGACATGGTAGGGTTAGGTCACGTAACATCTATCATGAAGTTTTATTTTTAGTACCTGTACAAAAATAGATTACACTTACAATACAGTCACAATGACGTGCACAAGAGCACAGCATTAGTAGTAGACGAGCTATTCAAACATGAGAGTGGTTCCATGGTGTATAGACTGCATCATGTCCTTGTAGACGAGCTATTCAAACATGAGAGTGGTTCCATGGTGGATAGACTGCATCATGTCCTTATCTATTTCACCAGGGCTTTAATAAACAACACATCCTCCTTCTCAATGTACACAACACGAGCAGACGTGTCCCTCTCTCTCTCTCTCTCTCTCTCACACACACACACACACACACACACACACACACACACACACACACACACACACACACACACACACACACACACACACACACACACACACACACACACACACACACACACACACACACACACACACACACACACACACACACACACACACACACACACACACACACACACACACACACACACACACACACACACACACACACACACAGAGATGATGTGCTTAATTCTCCCTGGGTTGAAATGATAACCCCCATCTACCTCTCTCCTCATACTGGTTGTTTTTCTCTCTGTCACTGGAGCTCCTTGGCAACCAAATCTGCTCTCTCTCATGTCATCGCTCTGCTTCATTCATATTTTCTCTCCGACCCAATTTCTCTGGTTTGTGCAGCATAAAAAGCCATGGCACAAAGGCAATGTTTCATAGCGCTTATCCTTTTTCCTAACAGACAAATTGTGCAAATGGAGAAGGGTTGTGACATAATAAGACCCTGCTATTTGAATTATGACATATTGTACCGGTAAGAGCTGCTCAATGCATGTGTCATGGATGTTGATTTGAGGTTACAGATGAGATGTATACAGTCAATTGCATGTTTACGGCTTGTGTTCAAATGATAGCTGCAATATACTTTCCGTGATATTCCTCAAATAGCAAAAAAGTTGAAAATGCATTCAAGATAGGCTTCAAAGGGAAGTAATTGTAAACTCAAGTAACTGTCAACTGCGTTTATTTTCAGCAAACTTAATGTGTAAATATTTGTATGAACATTAAAAACTGAACAAGTTCTACAGACATGTGACTAACAAAAATTGAATAATGTGTCCCTGACCAAAGGGGGGGGGGGTCAAAATCAAAATTATAAGTCAGTATCTGGTGTGGCCACCAGCTGCATTAAGTACTGCAGTGCATCTCCTCCTCATGGACTGCAACAGATTTGCCAGTTTTTGCTGTGAGATGTTACCCCACTCTTCCACCAAGGCACCTGCAAGTTCCTGGACATTTCTGGGATCCATCACCCTCCGATCCAACAGGTCCCAGACATGCTCAATGAGATTGAGATCCAGGCTCTTTTCTGGCCATGGCAGAACACTGACTATCCTGTCTTGCAGGAAATCACGCACAGAACGATCAGTTTGACTGGTGGTATTGTCATGCTGGAGGGTCATGTCAGGATGAGCCTGCAGGAAGGGTACCACATGAGGGAGGAGGATGTCTTCCCTGTAACGCACAGCGTTGGGATTGCCTGCAATGACAACAAACTCAGTCCGATGATGCTGTGACACACCGCCCCAGACCATAACAGACCCTCCACCTCCAAATCGATCCATCTCCAGAGTACAGGCCTCGGTGTAACGCTCATTCCTTCGACGATAAACGCGGATCACCCCTGGTGAGACAAAACTGCGACTCGTCAGTGAAGAGCACTTTTTGCCCGTCCTGTCTGGTCCAGCGACAGTGGGTTTCTGCCCATAGACAACGTTATTGCCAGTGTCTGATGAGGACCTGCCTTACAACAGGCCTACAAGCACTCAGTCCAGCCTCTCTCAGCTTATTGCGGACAGTCTAAGCACTGATGGAGGGATTGTGCATCCCTGGTGTAACTCGGGGAGTTGTTGTTGCCATCCTGTATCGGATGTAGCAATCCTGTGCAAGTGTTGTTAGACGTGGTCTGCCACTGCGAGGACGATCAGCTGTCCGTCCTGTCTCCCTGTAACGCTGTTTTAGGCGTCTCACAGTAAGGACATTGCAATTTATTTCCCTGGCCACATCTGCAGTCCTCATGCCTCCTTGCAGCTTGCCTAAGGCATGTTCACGCAGATGAGCAGGGGCCCTGGGCATCTTTCTTTTGGTGTTTTTCAGAGTCAGTTGCAAGGCCTCTTTAGTGTCCTAATTTCTCATAACTGTGACCTTAATTGCCCACCGTCTGTAGGCTGTTAGTGTCTTAACAACCGTTCCACAGGTGCATGTTCATTCCTTGTTGATGGTTCTTTGAACAAGCGTGGAGGTCTGTTAAGTTATTTGGATTTTTACAAATTATTTTTTGGAAAAGAGGGTCCTGAAAAAGGGACGTTTCTTTTTTTCCCTGAGTTTATATGCTGCTAGATCAGGAAACTAAACACATCAAATCATTACAATATGAAAGTGACATACCTTACATTGCTGAGTGCTCCAAAATGCAATTTAGAGAAGGAGAATGTTCTGTGAGACAGATGGGTGAATACAAATGCTCTGATTGTAAAACGCATTTGTACCGTCCACCAAGACTTCAGCTTAATGATCTGGGTTGCTATGGAGATCAACTTTGGGAAGTATTGATTATTGTCTCTGATACACTAAGGAGAGTCCGATTTCCAAGACTGAGTTCTGGATCGTGGCCAGAATGATCCCACTCGGGCTTTGTAGCTCAATTGGCTGGAGGATTAGAACCAGGGGCCCTCTCTTCGTGTTGGCTCGATGCCCTGGAACACACCCATCAGGATATCCCCAGTCTGGAACACGCAGCCTATCAATTAGTTTGGGACTGTCTTTAGTGCCTGAGAGTAACTACCATAAGCAAACACTGTTAAGTTGTTTTTGTAATTTTATCAGTAACTTACTATATTAATCAACAGTATGATACTGTATAAACTGAATACAGTAGATTACCATAGAATGCACAATAAAATGCTGTACATTTGTTTTACAGCACCCTGTAAGACCTTTCTGTAATTTCAACATTAAAACACTGTAGAATGTACAGTAAAATAGCGTAAATGGGTTTTACAGTAATGATTATGATGCATTGTGGGAAAATGTTGTGGGCGAGGAAAGTCTATGGGTCATTAACATATTTTACGGTGTGGCTTGTAAAAGGCTATATTTGTTTCACCCGTGAGTAAGAATGCTGTACCCACAAAGACTACTGTAAGACATTGTAGTTTACAACATCTACAAATCTTGTCCTGAAACTCTGTAGAAACTTACTGGCCAATTGCTGATTTTAATTTAGAATACTGTTCAATACCACATTTTTGGCCAAAAATCCCTTTGAACGTTGATGGGTAATTGGTGTTGTTGTTTCTCGCTCATTAACATATTTAAAGGTGTGACTTGTCAGTTGGTGTAGTATAATATCTAACTAATATAATGAAATATTGTGGCAAGAGAAAGAATCACAGGCTCATTAACATATTTAAAGGTGTGACTTGTCAGTTGGTGTAGTATAATATCTAACTAATATAATGAAATATTGTGGCAAGAGAAAGAATCACAGGCTCATTAACATATTTTAAGGCGTGCTTTGTAATTGGCTATAGTTGTTTCCCCTGTTAGTGAGAGTCCTGTACCAATTTAGGTGATGAATGGTTGTAGTTTTCTAACAGTTTAATGTACAGTGCCTTCAGAAAATATTCATACCCCTTGACTCAGTCCACATTTTGTTGTTACAGCCTGAACTCAAAATGTATTAAATAGATGTGTTTTCTCACCCATCTAAACAAACAAAAAAAACATAATGAGAAAGTGAAAACATGTTTTCAGAAATGTTAGCTAATTAATTGAAAATTACATACAGAAATATTTCATTTACATAAGTATTTACACCCCTGAGTCAGTACTTTGTAGAAGCCCCTGTGGTGGCGATTATGGCTTTGAATTATCTTGGGTATGTCTGTATCAGCTTTGAGTCAGCTTAGGTATGTCTGTATCAGCTTTGAGTCAGCTTAGGTATGTCTGTATCAGCTTTGAGTCAGCTTAGGTATGTCTGTATCAGCTTTGAGTCAGCTTAGGTATGTCTGTATCAGCTTTGAGTCAGCTTAGGTATGTCTGTATCAGCTTTGAGTCAGCTTAGGTATGTCTGTATCAGCTTTGAGTCAGCTTAGGTATGTCTGTATCAGCTTTGAGTCAGCTTAGGTATGTCTGTATCAGCTTTGAGTCAGCTTAGGTATGTCTGTATCAGCTTTGAGTCAGCTTAGGTATGTCTGTATCAGCTCTGTTAAATATAAATTAGATGGGGAGTGGGCGATCAACAGCAATCTTCAAGTCTTTCCACAGATTTTCTTTGGGGATTCAAGTCTGGGCTTTGGCTGGGCCACTCGAGGACTTTCGCGATCTTGTTCTGAAGCCATTCCAGCATTGCTTTGGCTGTATGCTTGGCAACATTGTCCTGTTGAATCCTCACCCCAGCCTAAGTTCGTTTGCACTATGAAGCAGGTTCTCATCAAGGATTTGCCTGTATTTGGCTCCATTCATTGTTTCCTCTATCCTTACCAGTCTCCCAGTCCCTGAAAAGCATCCCTATAGCATGATGCGCCACCACCGTGCATCACAGTAGGGATTTCGTAAACGGGTGATGAGCTGTGCCTGGTTTTCTCCAGACATAACGCTTTGCAATCAGGCCAAAGAGTTCAATTTCTGTCACATCAGAAAAGAAGACGAGAATCTATTGCCTTATGATCTCACATGCTGACCACACCGCTCGTGTTACGTGCACGAGCATTGCAAAATAAAAGTACACATAAATGTTATTCAATCATTTCATCCAAACTGCTCGGACGCATCTGCATAGCCAGGTGCTAAAATAGAACTTGCTCTCCCGTCTCCTCATTGGTTTTTAGGAGTAAATACCCACGTGGGTGATTGAAATATTAACTGAGGTCCCCACTCCAGTCCAGGTGTTGTTGGTGGTGGTAATGCCCCTTAAAGTTGGTTTCCAACTGCCATATATAGTCCAAAGAAGAAGTCTGAAGGAGAAGAGATTACTTTCACGTGCCTTTTGGACAACTCCAGGCATGCTGTCATGTGTCTATTTCTCAGGAGTGGTTTCTGGCCACTCACCCATTAAGCCCAGATTGGTGAAGTGCTGTAGAGACTGTT
This sequence comes from Oncorhynchus gorbuscha, assembly GCF_021184085.1. Taxonomy (NCBI): domain Eukaryota; kingdom Metazoa; phylum Chordata; class Actinopteri; order Salmoniformes; family Salmonidae; genus Oncorhynchus; species Oncorhynchus gorbuscha. Next base: position 10,521,688 of record NC_060183.1, on the reverse strand, counting down.
GACCTTCTGGCAGATGGATGAGCTCAAGGATGATCAAAGGAAATCAGATGCACCTGAGCTCAATTAGGAGTGTCATAGCAAAGGGGAGTGAATACTGATGTAAATGTAACACATCAACATGTGGAATAAGTCAAGGGGTATGAATACTCTCTGAAGGGAACAGATCAGAGTGATAGTGGGTCTTCAGCCTTTTAATGGTTGAATATTTACCATATGTCCATTTGATCTGTTCTGTCCTGTAATCACATCCAGTTTGGAAGCTTTTGTTCAGGCCTCTAGAAGTGAAAGTGATATAAAACACCTAGTATTCATTAATATGCTGTAATATGTCAATTCTTACCGCCAACCTGCTTGCTCTAATCCCTTGTAATTACAGTAAAATCCTGTCAAAATATTGTTTTTACAGTTTAATAGTCACTTTTACTGTGTTTCATTGCTCTGGCATCAAGTTAATATGAATATCTCAGTATTGTATTGGCACTATCCAGAGAGTCAGAAATATATCATAAGATATCTTGTTATAATTACAATTATTTATTAAGACAAATGTATCCTTAACTACAACATTCTCTGTAATGGCTACAAAAAAACTTTTATTTGCTATGACTGTTATATACTGTTATATGTTTTTTATCAACCTCGGTTGAATGGACTGACTGTATGTTGTTAAAGACAAGAGCGCCCGCTAAATGACCAAAATGGAAATGTTGAATGGAAACTTGCAAAGAACGCTGGGTAATATGCCGCTGCATGGGTCATTCCAGTAAATTAGATTCCAGTAACATTTTTAGTACTGTAAAATGGATTACCATAAAATGAATTAACGTAAAATAAATTAAAGTAGCTGTAATCCATCAGCCTACTGAACAACCTGGGGAAGTTGCTAGAGAGGGTCCATGCCAGCCGCCCCCAGATGTTTATCTATAGGCTATCTGATACAAACCACTCAGATGGTCACTCTTTTAAACAGCCTTTTAAATCAGAGGGAGATGAGTGACAGAAGCCATATCATCCAGGTTCACTCCAGAGGCAGGAGTACTCCAAGGCTCCGCCCTCAGCCCTCTACTGTTTTTAACGTACATCTGTGATATTTATTACCCAAGAGAGGGACAAGTGGCCCAGTTCGCAGATTATCTCTGTTATTGAGCCTCCTCCATGAACTTTGCCCATGCTGGAAAAAAAAGCTGCAGAAGAGCATAACAGAGATTGAGAACTGGGCCAATCTGTGGCGGGTCAAGCTCAACCCCATGAGGATGCTGTGCGTTCTCTTCTCCAGGCACCCCAAAAGAACCAAGTTAGTGGACCTTAAACTGTATGGACAGGCACTCCAGATGACCTCAACGGCCAAGTTCCTTGGGGTCACATTCCAAGAAAACATGTCCTGGAATGCTCACATACAGTGCCTGGAGAAGGAGCGAAGGAAGTTCCTGAACCACGTTAGGTTTCTCTGCAGAAGAAAAGAAGGAGCCACTGCTGGAACAGCTATTGGAGTGTATTAGAGATCTGAGTTAGAGACACCACTTCACTGATCCTCAACACAGGGGCCCCACAAGGATGCGTGCTCAGCCCCCTCCTGTACTCCCTGTTCATCCATGACTGTGTGGCCACACAGTGGGGAGGTCTTATGACATGAAACTTCAGACTATCAAAACGAGATGGCAAACAGACTCCCCACGTACACAAACACACACTACATACATGAACTTTCAGGACTGAGAATAGTAGAGGAGAGGATGGCTGTTCTGGGGCACAGGTTTACCCTCAGGCTGGTGGCCAATCCATCACTGAAGCTCATGATTCAGGAGGAACTAGTTGACACGCCCAGCTTTTTTTATCCAGCGTCCCGCTCACGTATGGAGAAGTACAGCAGCTGCCAGCTTTTATGAACCTTTTACATAAAAAATATACATATATAATCCTCTTTTTAAAACAGGTATACCTACCTGGAATGGACTTTCAAAAACATGAAACCCTGAGCAGCCTATTATTAAGCATGCATGCCTTTTCAAGTCCCAAATCAAATCAAAATGTATTAGTCACATACACGTGTTTAGCAGATGTTATTGTGGGTGTAGCGAAATGCTTGTGTTTCTAGCTCCGACAGTGCAGTAATATCTAACAAGTAATATCTAACAATTTCACAACAATACACACAAATCTAAAGTAAAGGAATGAAATTAAGAATATATAAATATTTGGACAAATAATGTCAGAGCGGCATAGACTAAGATACTGTAAAAAAAAAAGGATAGAATACAGAATATACATACGAGATGAGTGATGCAAAATATGTAAATATTATTATAGTGACTAGTGTTCCATTATTAAAGTGGCCAGTGATTTCAAGTCTATGTCTGTAGGGCAGCAGCCTCTAATGTGCTAGTGATTACTATTTACCAGTCTGATGGCCTTGATGCACATGTACTGACCTCGCCTTCTGAATGACAGCGGGGTGAACAGACAGTGGCTCGGGTGGTTGTTGTCCTTGATGATCTTTTTGGCCTTCCTGTGATATTGGGTGCTGTAGGTGTCCTGGAGGGCAGTTAGTTATTTACCTGGCACCACACTCCCAGGGCCCTCACCTTCTCCCTGTAGGCTGTATCATCATGGTTGGTGTTCAGGCCTACTACTATTGTGTCATCTGCAAACTTGATGATTGAGTTGGAGGCATGCGTGGCCACGCAGTCATGGGTGAAAAGGGAGTACAGGAAGGGGCTGAGCACGCATCCTTGTGGGGCCCCTGTGTTGAGGATCAGTGAAGTGGAGGTGTCGTTTCCTACCTTCCCCACCTGGGAGTGGCCTGTCAGGAAGTCCAGGACCCAGTTGCACAGGGCGGGGTTCAGACCCAGGGCCTCAAGCTTAATGATGAGCTTGGAGGGTACTATGGTGTTGAATGGTGAGCTATAGTCAATTAACAGTATTTTTACATAGGCATGTGGATATATTGGGGTTGTAAGCTAATGGAAGTGGGTCTAGGGTGTAAGGTAGAGGTGATATGATCCTTGACTAGTCTCTCAAAGCACTTCATGATGACAGAAGTGAGTGCTAAGGGGCGATAGTAATTTAGTTCAGTTACCTTTACTTCCTTGGGTACAGGAACAATGGTGGACATCTTGAAGCATGTGGGGACAGCAGACTGGGATAGGGAGAGATTGAATATGTCTGTAAACACTCCAGCCACCTGGTTTGCGCATGCTCTGAGGACACGGCTAGGGATGTCGCCTCAGCTGGCTGCCTTGCGATGGTTAACATGTTTGAATGTCCTACTCACATTGGCCACAGAGAAGGAGAGCCCACATTTCTTGGTAGTGGGTCGCGTCAGTGGCGCTGTGTTATCCTCAAAACGGGCAATGAAGGTGTTTAGCTTGTCCGGAAGCAAGACGTCGGTGTCCGCTTTCGTGGCTGGTTTTCCCTTTGCCTTACAGAGGGAATAACTACACTGTTTGTGTTCTGCCATATTCCCAGTCACCCTGCCGTGATTAAATGCGATGGTTCGCGCTTTCAGTTTTGCGCGAATGCTGACATATATCCTTGGTTTTTGGTTGGGGTAGGTTTTAATAGTCACAGTGGTTACAACATCTCCTATACACTTCCTGATAAACTCAGTCACCGTATCAGTGTATTTGTCTATGATATTTTCGGAGGCTACCCTGAACATATCCCAGTCCGCGTGGATTCCGATTGGTCAGACCAGCGTTGAATAGTCCTTAGCACGGGTACTTCCTGTTTGAGTTTCTGTCTATAGGAGGGGTGGAGTTAAATAGAGTCATGATCAGATTTGCCAAAGGGAGGGCGGGAGAGGGCCTTGTAGGCATTCCGGAAGTTGGAATAGTAGTGGTCGAGTGTTTTAGCTGCTCGAGTACTACAGTCAATGTGTTGAAAGAACATCAGTAGCATTCTTCTCAAATTTGCTTTGTTAAAATTCCTTGCTACAATAAATGCGGCCTCAGGATATGTGGTTTCCAGTTTGCATAAAGTCCTGTGAAGTTCTTTTAGGGCCATCGTGGTATCGCCTTGAGGGTGATTATACACGGCTGTGACTATAACCGAATACAATTCTCTGGGAGGTAATACGTTCTGCATTTTATTGTGAGGTATTCCAGGTTGGGTGAACAAAAGGACTTGAGTTCCTGTATGTTATCACAATCACACCATGAGTAGTTAATCATGAAACACACAACCCACCCTTCTTCTTCCCGGAGAGATTTTTATTTCTGTCTGCGCAATGAATTGAGAACCCAATTGGCTGGACGGATTCAGACAGTATATCCCGAGAGAGCCAAGTTTCCGTGAAATGTTTACAATCCTTGATGTCTCTCTGGAAGGAAATCCTTGCCCTGAGCTTGTCAACTTTATTATCCAGAGACTGAACATTAGCGAGTAATATACTCGGAAGCGGTGGGTGGTGTGCGCATCTCCTGAGTCGGACTAGAAGTCCACTCTGAGTACCACTTTTCCGCCGGCTGTGTTTTGGATCAGCCTCTGGAATCAGTTCAATTGCTCTGGGGTTATGACAAAGGATCTGATTCGGGAAAGACTTATTCCTGGTCGTAATGCTGGTGAGTTACCGCCACTCTGATATCCAAAAGGTCTTCCCAGCTGTATGCATTAACAACAAAAAAAATCCTTGGCTAATAATGTAAGAAATAACACATGAAAAAAACAAAATAAGTTTACTAAGAGCTAGAAGCATGGCATCCCTATCCGTCAGCTCCAATGTCTCTGTCTTATCAATGTAGTGGCCATTTAAAACATGCATATGTACCCGGAGTGGCCTTTTAACATGCATACCTACTTAATTACTTATCTGAATACTTACCCCCTCTTCCTATATAAATTGTTTTATTTAACTTTGTTACATTTTTTATCCATTCAACTTTGTTTTAATCAAATCAAGTTGAGTAACAAAAATATAACTCAAACACCCCCTCCTCCTTGAAAAAACTAACTCCACCACCCCCTCCCCCTTTTACCTTGCTAAACCTGACCTTCATCCAGAAAGATACATGGAGAAGAGGGATAGAAGACGACATGAAGTCCTGAGACGTCCGTACCAGTACCAAAGTGTGTTGTCACTTCAGGTTATAGAAAAGAGCTGAAGCGTTGAACTACCTGTTCAGACCCCCAGTCCTACCTACAGGTCATGGTACATTTGGTCTTTTAGTATTTCGTCAGTAGGTTTCCGAAGAAGAAAGCCTCCACTTAATTATAAAAGATAATAAAACAGCAACACCATTGTGTTACTACTACAGCAATGTCAGCCAAAACACTACAGTAAACTAATGTCAGCCAAAACACTACAGTAAATACTACAGTAAACTAATGTCAGCCAAAACACTACAGTAAATACTACAGTAAACTAATGTCAGCCAAAACACTACAGTAAATACTACAGTAAACTAATGTCAGCCAAAACACTACAGTAAATACTACAGTAAACTAATGTCAGCCAAAACACTACAGTAAATATTACAGTAAACTAAAGTCAGCCAAAACACTACAGTAAACACTACAGTAAACTAAAGTCCGCAAAAACGCTACAGTAAATACTAGAATATATTACAATCCACAAGCCCCTACATTAATTACTGTTGTATATACTACAGTTTTCTTTCAGTACAGTATTTATACTATAGTTAACTGTAAATTCATACCATAGTATACTGTAGTATTTTTCGCATGTGGTGCTGCATGGTATCATTGTCCTGGTCATCAAATGGATAGACCACATTATCTCCCCTCCTCAGCAGACCACGCTTGGATCGCATCCCGGAGCAAAGTGATTGAAAAAGGTGTGTGTGTGTGTGTAGCAGAGTAGAACAGTGTACGGTAGGGGACATAAACGTAAAACAAGGCGATTTCACTAAAGATGGGAACACCGTGCAGGGAGATAGAGAGAGAGAGAGAGAGAGAGAGAGAGAGGAGTAGGTTTTAAAAGGTTTGGCAGTAAATGGAATTAATGAGTGTCGGAGGGAAGCTGGTCAATTGAAATATGAAATAGGGTCATAGAAAATGAGGATGTTTCATAAAGTGCCGTATTGGCTGGTTATGGAAGATTACACACACACACACACACACACACACACACACACACACACACACACACACACACACACACACACACACACACACACACACACACACACACACACACACACACACACACACACACACACACACACACACACACACACATTCCAGTGGCGGTTGGTGCCGTTTAGGATTAGGGAGGTCAATTTATTTTTTCAATGAGCGTGGCCTTTTTTCTATTACAGCATATTGGATGACTGTCTGTCACCCAGCTCAATGTAATATCCATAGGTTAAGGCTACTACATAGGCTACAACCTAGCCTATGAATTAAAGTTTATAACGTAGATGCAAAGGTCGAGACAGAAATTGGAGTAATCAAGGTAACTGACAGTGACACATTTAATACCACCTTGTACGCCTTTGCCTTCATCTAGCTACTCTAGGGTGTAGTCATTAGTCCAAACAGTGGCAAAACAATACGTTTTGCAACTAAAACAAGAGTTTCGATTGGACAAATTCAGGAAATTCCATCCCCGTTTTGTTCCATTAGCTTCCGTTTAAGAAACGTTTCACAACAGAACTTTTGGAATGAATGCACCCCTGATTACCCGCACACACAGTTCACTTTCATAGCAGCCATGCAAACACGTCATCGTCAATATAGCTAATAGAAATAATGCGTTATTAAACCCACAATCCAGTCCATGTGTTCAATCATGCAGTAGTGTACAGCAACCAGTTTAGCAGTTACACCGGCGGGCCCCTGTGCAAATAAATGAATTAAACTGAAAGCTGCCTTGACTTGGAAGAGTTGGCGTTTCAGATAGCCTTATTCAGCTATCTAACATAAATAGCATTCCTCTCTGTTTGAGTCAGGTTGTTGAGTAGGCTAAATTAGGTGCATTAGCTACTGTAGCTTAAGTGAACGTGAAACCAAAAATACAGTATATATACAAAGAAAAATCTCTCTCTCTGCTGCTTCTCCTTAATTTTTGAAGAAATTAATTTGTTCAAATCTGTTCAACTATTTTCCTTTTCTCTCTTTGAGTCAACCAACTACTCACCCCATTTCTTGCACTTTAGTGCTAGCTAGCTGTAGCTTATGCTTTCAGATCTAGATTCATTCTCTGATCCTTTGATTGGATGGTCAGTTCATGCTACAAGAGCTCTGATAGGTTGAAGGACGTCGTAATTACTGTGTAAGTCTATGGAAGGGGGTGAGAACCATGAGCCTCCTAGAGCACCGACTACACCATGGTGCTACCCTACAGAGTGCTGTTGAGGCTACTGTAGACCTTCAATGCAAAAAAGTGTGTTTTAATCAGTTATTTGGTGACGTGAATATATTTAGTATAGTTTTATTTTAAAATAACTTTTTTAATGCTTCACTATAAAAAAAATATATAATAAATTGACTGAGTAGGATGGTCCTCCCCCTTTCTTCCCCTGAGGAGACTCCATTAAGACACTCAAACACACCCTTCCATCCGACCAAACGTTTTAGACAAAGAACTTTATAAAACCCTAACAGCCCTGTTGTGAGAACATTTTTAATAACCTACGCCTGAAACAGTGAGAGTTATAGGAGGGAGTTTACTCTGCGGAGTGAGACAGTCAGGCAGCCATTTTATAATGAGGGATGGAACCACTGAACCATACTGCACCACTTCTGCTAGAATCCTTAACTTAAATAACCAAACCATGCATGCATTGCCCCCCCCCCCCCAAATCTCCAGGGCTACCTTTCTCTGAGTGGAATCTAACTTCCACCTGATGAGCCCAGCGCCCATCTGTTACAGCAGAGTCCTGAGATCTCAGACGATGAGCACAGCTCCTATCTGCTAAAACGAGTCCTGAGATCTCACCAGTGTAACCTGACTTCCCTGCGTAGCTGAAAAAACTTCATGATCTAGGAATCATCTTCTAAATCTTTATGCTTGAGGTGTCTCAATAGCCTTAATATTCCTTCACAACCCTTAACATCTTACTGGATGGGGTTCCACCATATTTGCTTATTGCTTTTCACCTGTCAAGTCCTTCAGAGAAGTAAACATATGATGACGCAAAGGAGATGAGGGAAAGAACCAATAAAAGTCACACTATTGCCAATTCATTGAATGGATTTACAGTACCAGTCAAATGTTTGGACACACCTACTCATTCAAGGGATTTTCTTAATTTAAAAAAATATTTTCTATGTTGTAGAATAATAATGAAGACGTCAAAACTTGAAATAACACATATGGGATTATGTAGTAACCATTTTTTTTTAAACAAATCAAAATATATTTTATATTTGAGCCACTCTTTGCCTTGATGACAGCTTTGTACACTCTTGGCATTCTCTCAACCAGCTTCACCTGGAATCATTTTCCAAAAGTTTTGAAGGAGTTCCCACATATGCTGAGCACTCATTGGCTGCTTTTCCTTCACTCTGCGGTCCAACTCATCCCAAAGCATCTCAATTGGGTTGAGGTTGGGTGATTGTGGAGGTCAGGTCATTTGATGCAGCACTCCATCACGCTCCTTCTTGGTCAAATAGCCCTTACACAGCCTGGAGGTGTGTTTTGGGTCATTGTCCTTTTGAAAAACAAATGATAGTCCCACTAAGCGCAAACCAGTTCTTTGCAGCAATTCAACCATGAAGGCCTGATTCAACCAGTCTCCTCTGAACAGTTGATGTTGAGATGTGTCTGTTACTTGAACTCTGTGAAGTATTTATTTTGGGTTGCAATTTCTGAGGCTGGTATCTCTAATGAACTTATCCTCTGCAGCAGAGGTAACTCTTCCTTTCCTGTGGCGGTTTCATCATAGAGCTTAATGGTTTTTGCGACTGCACTTAAATAAACTTTCAAAGCTCTTGAAATGTTCCAGATTGACCTACCTTCATATCTTAAAGTAATGATGGACTGTTATTTGTCATTGCTTATTTGAGCTGTTCTTGACATAATATAGACTTGGTCTTTTGCCAAAGAGGGCTATCTTCTGTAAACCACCTCTACCTTGTCACAACACAACTGATTGTCTGAAACGCATTAAGGAAGGAAGAGAAATGAAGGATAGAAATTCCACAAATTAACTTTTAACAAGGCACACATTCTACCTGAAAAAGCTGATCCAGAGAATACCAAGAGTGTGCAAAGCTGTCACCAAGGCAAAGGGTGGCTACAGTTAGGGTTTCGTTCCTTTAGTTCTTCCTTGTCAATCATTGGTTCATTGGTGAAATTAGCATTATGAGAATATCTTTAATTAAATCGATCAAAACCTTTATTAATGCAATTGCAGACAGAAGTTGACAAACAGGAACATAGCATGAATGTTGCTGAGTAAGTTCTTCCTCCCAACACAAGATCTCAGTGGTTTTATTAAATCCTGAGTCGCGCCCTGGTGATGTCACTGCCTACGTCATCATCCTCTACTCCTGGGACCAAAACCATGCCTACAAAGCCGTATAAACAGGGCCTTTAACTGTTAGCTAAACACTTGGCAGTAAATGTCCCCTTCCCCAAAAGTTGATTTATTGTGGAATGTTTGCCTAGTCTTATCTCCTTCATGGGACGGCAGGGTAGCCTAGTGGTTAGAGCGTTGGACTAGTAACCGAAAGGTTGCAAGTTTGAATCCCCGAGCTGAAAAGGTACAAAGTTAACCCACTGTTCCTAGGCTGTCATTGAAAATAAAAATTAGTTTTTAACTGACTTGCCTAGTTAAATAAAGGTAAAAAAATAAAACTCCCCTGCAGAATTCTGTCGAAGGGCCTCCTTTATAATGAGGCAGAAAGAGAGAGAGAGAAAATACAAATGTTGAACAATACTAAACTTCTACAATGAATATATATTGTTAATCCGTTGTCTAAAACCCTATAAATGTAAGGAGGGAGGGGTATTTTAACCCCTCCCATTCTATTAATAAAACATAAGCATAAGCATAATACATTTTTTCTAATACACACAATCCTTTTCATGACCCCTAGGTGAACCCGACACTACTTTGAAGAATCTGAAATATAAAATCTATTTTGATTTGTTTAACACTTTTCTTTTGCTTACTATATGTGTTATTTCATAGTTCTGATGTCTTCACTAATATTCTACAATGTACAAAATAGTCAAAATAAAGAAAACCCTGGAATGAGTAGGTGTGTCCAAACCTTTGACTGGTACAGGAAATGGGCCTCTTCCATACACTGTATGGAGGAAACTCTCCCATTCACCACTAATCTGTAGCCTACCCTTTAGGTGATGCCACAGATGCCATTTTCGCACTTACTAAAAAATACAACTTATTGACAGTGTCCTCAATGGACTGGGTGTATTCCTTAGAATCAGAATTGTAACACTCTCCTATGACAAATTTGACAGTCGAATTCCACCACCATTTTTTATGAGAAATGAGTTTCTCAGTTTCAAGTGTTATTGTCACGCACACAAATACAGTAACAAGCTCTTTCCCAACAATACGCTAATCTATATCAGTAGTGTCCTATAAAGTAGAATAAAACTATATGACAAATACAAATAAGAAGAACACGAGAAAGTAAGTAAGCTATATACAGGGACAGTTCCAGGGTCTGTAGTTATATACAGGGACAGTTCCAGGGTCAGTTCCAGGGTCAGTAGTTATATACAGGGACAGTTCCAGGGTCAGTAGTTATATACAGGGACAGTTCCAGGGTCAGTAGTTATATACAGGGACAGTTCCAGGGTCAGTTCCAGGGTCAGTAGTTATATACAGGGACAGTTCCAGGGTCTGTAGTTATATACAGGGACAGTTCCAGGGTCAGTAGTTATATACAGGGACAGTTCCAGGGTCAGTAGTTATATACAGGGTCAGTTCCAGGGTCAGTAGCTATATACAGGGACAGTTCCAGGGTCAGTTCCAGGGTCAGTAGCTATATACAGGGACAGTTCCAGGGTCAGTTCCAGGGTCAGTAGTTATATACATGGACAGTTCCAGGGTCAGTAGTTATATACAGGGTCAGTTCCAGGGTCAGTAGCTATATACAGGGTCAATTCCAGGGTCAGTAGTTATATACAGGGTCAGTTCCAGGGTCAGTAGTTATATACAGGGACAGTTCCAGGGTCAGTTCCAGGGTCAGTAGCTATATACAGGGACAGTTCCAGGGTCAGTTCCAGGGTCAGTAGTTATATACATGGACAGTTCCAGGGTCAGTAGTTATATACAGGGTCAATTCCAGGGTCAGTAGTTATATACAGGGTCAGTTCCAGGGTCAGTAGCTATATACAGGGTCAGTTCCAGGGTCAGTAGCTATATACAGGGTCAATTCCAGGGTCAGTAGCTATATACAGGGTCAGTTCCAGGGTCAGTAGTTATATACAGGGACAGTTCCAGGGTCAGTAGTTATATACAGGGACAGTTCCAGGGTCAGTAGTTATATACAGGGTCAGTTCCAGGGTCAGTAGTTATATACAGGGTCAATTCCAGGGTCAGTAGTTATATACAGGGTCAGTTCCAGGGTCAGTAGTTATATACAGGGTCAGTTCCAGGGTCAGTAGTTATATACAGGGTCAGTTCCAGGGTCAGTAGTTATATACAGGGACAGTTCCAGGGTCAGTAGTTATATACAGGGTCAGTTCCAGGGTCAGTAGTTATATACAGGGACAGTTCCAGGGTCAGTAGTTATATACAGGGTCAGTTCCAGGGTCAGTAGTTATATACAGGGTCAATTCCAGGGTCAGTAGCTATATACAGGGACAGTTCCAGGGTCAGTAGTTATATACAGGGTCAGTTCCAGGGTCAGTAGTTATATACAGGGACAGTTCCAGGGTCAGTAGTTATATACAGGGACAGTTCCAGGGTCAGTAGTTATATACAGGGTCAATTCCAGGGTCAGTAGCTATATACAGGGACAGTTCCAGGGTCAGTGCAAATACCATAATTATAACGTGCAGGGAGTAAAGGAAGTGTATGTGTGAGTGGTTGTTGGAGTGTCAGTGTGAGTGTTGGAGTGTCAGTGTGAGTGGGTGTTGGAGTGTCAGTGTGAGTGTTGGAGTGTCAGTGTGAGTGGGTGTTGGAGTGTCAGTGTGAGTGTTGGAGTGTCAGTGTGAGTGGGTGTTGGAGTGTCAGTGTGAGTGGGTGTGAGTGGGTGTTGCAGTGTCAGTGTGAGTGGTTGTTGGAGAGTCAGTGTGAGTGTTGGAGTGTCAGTGTGAGTGGGTGTTGGAGTGTCAGTGTGAGTGGGTGTTGGAGTGTCAGTGTGAGTGGGTGTGAGTGGGTGTTGGAGTGTCAGTGTGAGTGGTTGTTGGAGAGTCAGTGTGAGTGTTGGAGTGTCAGTGTGAGTGGGTGTTGGAGTGTCAGTGTGAGTGGGTGTTGGAGTGTCAGTGTGAGTGGGTGTTGGAGTGTCAGTGTGAGTGGGTGTTGCGGGTCAGTTCCAGTGTCAGTGTAGTGGGTGTGAGTGGGTGTTGGAGTGTCAGTGTGAGTGGGTGTTGGAGTGTCAGTTGAGTGGTTGTTGGAGAGTCAGTGTGAGTGTTGGAGTGTCAGTGTGAGTGGGTGTTGGAGTGTCAGTGTGAGTGGGTGTGAGTATGTGTTGGAGTGTCAGTGTGAGTGGGTGTGAGTGGGTGTTGGAGAGTCAGTGTGAGTGGGTGTGAGTATGTGTTGGAGGGTCAGTGTGAGTGGGTGTGAGTATGTGTTGGAGTGTCAGTGTGAGTGGGTGTGAGTGGGTGTTGGAGAGTCAGTGTGAGTGGGTATGAGTGGGTGTTGGAGAGTCAGTGTGAGTGGGTGTGAGTGGGTGTTGGAGAGTCAGTGTGAGTGGGTGTGAGTGGGTGTTGGAGAGTCAGTGTGAGTGGGTATGAGTGGGTGTTGGAGAGTCAGTGTGAGTGGGTGTTGGAGAGTCAGTGTGAGTGGGTGTGAGTGGGTGTTGGAGTGTCAGTGTGAGTGGGTGTTGGAGAGTCAGTGTGAGTGGGTGTGAGTGGGTGTTGGAGTGTCACTGTGAGTGGGTGTGAGTGGGTGTTGGAGTGTCAGTGTGAGTGGGTGTTGGAGTGTCAGTGTCAGTGTGAGTGGGTGTTGGAGTGTCAGTGTGAGTGGGTGTTGGAGAGTCAGTGTGAGTGGGTGTTGGAGAGTCAGTGTGAGTGGGTGTTGGAGTGTCAGTGTGAGTGGGTGTTGGAGTGTCAGTGTGAGTGGGTGTTGGAGAGTCAGTGTGAGTGGGTGTGAGTGAGTGTTGGAGTGTCAGTGTGAGTGGGTGTTGGAGGGTCAGTGTGAGTGGGTGTTGGAGTGTCAGTGTGAGTGGGTGTTGGAGTGTCAGTGTGAGTGAGTGTTGGAGTGTCAGTGTGAGTGGGTGTGAGTGGGTGTTGGAGTGTCAGTGTGAGTGGGTGTGAGTGTTGGAGTGTCAGTGTGAGTGGGTGTGAGTGGGTGTTGGAGTGTCAGTGTGAGTGGGTGTGAGTGTTGGAGTGTCAGTGTGAGTGGGTGTGAGTGTTGGAGTGTCAGTGTGAGTGGGTGTGAGTGTTGGAGTGTCAGTGTGAGTGGTTGTTGGAGTGTCAGTGTGAGTGGGTGTTGGAGTGTCAGTGTGAGTGAGTGTTGGAGTGTCAGTGTGAATGGGTGTTGGAGTGTCAGTGTGAGTGGTGTTGGAGAGTCAGTGTGAGTGGGTGTTGGAGAGTCAGTGTGAGTGGGTGTGTGTGGGTGTTGGAGTGTCAGTGTGAATGGGTGTTGGAGGGTCAGTGTGAGTGGGTGTTGGAGTGTCAGTGTGAGTGGGTGTTGGAGAGTCGGTGTGAGTGGGTGTGAGTGGGTGTTGGAGAGTCAGTGTGAGTGGGTGTTGGAGTGTCAGTGTGAGTGGGTGTGAGTGGGTAGAGTCCTGTAAGTGTGCATAGAGTCCGTGCAAAAAATAGCAAATAGAGCAAAATGTTAGCTATTTAGCTGTCTTTTGACTTGGGCTAAGAAACTGTTCAGGAGCCTGTTGGTGTCAGACTTGTGGCTCTGGAGCCGCTTGCCATGCGGAAGCAGAGAGAACAGTCTATGGCTTGTGTGGCTGCTTGTGTGGAGTCTAATAATTTTCCAGGCCTACCTTTCGCACCTCCTGATACAGAGGTCGTGTACTACACTCTGTAGTGCCATGCAATTGAGGGCGGTGCAGTTGCTATACAAAGCAGTGATGCAGCCAGCCAAGACACTCTCAATGGTGCAGCTGTAGAACTTTTAGAGGATTTGAGGGTCTGTGTTAAATCTTTTTAATCTCCTGAGGGGGAGAGGCACTTTTTTCACGACTGTGTGGGTGTGTGTGGACCATTTTTAAGTCCTTAGTGATTTGGACACCGAGGAATTTGAAGCTCTTGACCCGCTCCACTACAAATTTTCTACATGCTTTAATATCGAAAGAACATCATAACATGCAAACCAGTCAAGGGATTATCAGAAGTTCGTTTGACACGTTATTGGTTTTGTGTAAAGTTGTGCTGACAAGCTGGTAAAATTGCAGTGCGCACTCTTGCCTGTGTCAACTGACTTTAGGGCTGACAGCGCGTGGGTTGCAAGAGAGAGAGAGAGAGAGAGAGAGAGAAACAATTTCATGGTTGCACCACTGTTTTGAAGCTGAATGAATCATTTATCCGTTTTCTACATGCGTAGCAATATCAAGTCAGTTGTTGATCTTGATCTATAAGTGTTTCTATGATGCGAAAGAGGAAATATACCATAGGTAAAGTGAACTTATGTTGTGTAAATTAACATCTGCCCTTAAATGTGAATTCATATTTTGTTGTCATTACTTATCAATCCACTGAAATGAAATAATAACTCAATTAGATATTTAAAAAATAAATGAATGGTCAGCGTGGCAGATCCTCACCACCTGGGGTCCAGGAAGGCCAAGATCCAGTTGCAGAGGAAGGCGTTCAGTCCCATGGTCCCGAGCTTGGTGATGAGCTCCAAGGGGACTATGGTGTTGAACAGCATTCTCACGTAGGTATTTCTCTTATCTAGGTGGGTGAGGGCAGTGTGCAGTGCAATGGAGATTGGATCTGTTGGGGTGGTATGCAAATTGGAGTGGGTCTGGTGTGTCTGGGATGAATGATGGAGTTGATGTGTGCCATAACCAGCCTTTCAAAGCACTTAAGGAATACGGATGTGAGCTCTACAGGGCGGGAGTCATTGTGGAAGGTAGCCTTAGAGTTCTTGGGAACAGAAATGAGTGGTCAGCTTGAGATGTGGGGACTACAGACTGGGACCAGGAGAGGTTGAAAATGACAGTGAATATGCATGCCAACTTTTGTGTGCATGCTCTGATTACGAGCCCAGGAATACTGTCCGGCCCAGCAGCCTTGCGAGTGTTGACCTAATTAAAAACCTTACGTCAGCATGGGAGAGTAAGATTACCCAGAGTCCTATGGGTCGTCGGAGCCCCTCATGCACAGCTCAGTATTGTTTTTGACAAAGCGTGCATAACATGCATTGAGTTCGTCTGGTAGAGATGTATTGTTAGGCAGATCACGACTGGGTTTCCCTCCGTTGTCATCTATAAGCTCTGCCACATGCCACGGGCATCAGAGCCTGTGTAACAGGGTTCCACCTTGCTCCTATGTTGTCCTTTTGCTTGTTTGATGGCTCTGCAGAGGTAGTAGCAGGACTTCTTGTACTTGTTTGTGTCCTCAGCTGTAGCCTTGCGGTTGGCTGCGATAGCCCTGTGCGCGGTAGACCGGTCCTTTACTTGGTGCCAACCTCTTTTAATCCGAGGCTTTCGATTGGGGAAGCAGCGAACCTTCACTGTGGGGACAACGTCGGTGATGCATTTCCTAAAGAAGCTGGTGATGGAGGTGGTTAGCTTGTTGACGATATCGGCGGAGTCCCGGAACATATTAATGTCAGCGCTATCAAACCAGTCCTGTAGCATAGCTTCCGTTTCAGAGGACCATTTCTCAGGGACTGTATATTGGCCAATAGAATGGAGGGAAGAGGCTGCCAGTTTTCCCTTCACCGTAATCTCGCGTTTCATTTTGGGTTGCCCGAAAATTGGGTCGGAATTACACATTAAGCCCAGGGCAGATGAGTCGAAGTCGAAGTTGAAGTCGGGAATTGAGCTTTTAGTAATTGCCGATCTGATGTTCAAAAGTTCTTCTCGATTATAAGAAATGATAGCAGATACATTTATTGCAAAAAAAGTAAAGTAAAACTCCTAAATAATCATAAAATAGCTTATTTGGGTCGGAGCTCACAAGACGGCAATTACATAGTGCTTTTGAATACTACTTACAAACCTACACCTATAATGCAACTGGCAACGTACTTTAACGTACGGCAACGTACTGTAGCCATACCTTGGCAGCTAGGGAGTGAGTCAGCCAGCAAGCATATGGATTATGAGGACTTTGCATGAGTCAATGGAGCTAGTTTCAGGGAAATACATCTGGCAGTGCACTGTGGTGAAGCTAATTAGTGGTAGTGCTTTGTTAGGCACCGTTTGATGAGCCCTCTCAGTATTGTCAATATTGAAACTATGTTTATTTGAGTCGTTTTATCACATTCTGTGTCTCAGTCTGTCCTTGAAGTAAACAGGCGGGAAAAAACATATTTTTTGCAAACATGCTCTCTGTCAACCAACGCAGCCCACGAAACACATCCTGTGGGTTCTCAGCTTGTTCCTCCAGCCATCCAAGTGATGAAACCCGGTGACGTCACATCAACATATCATTTGTAATGACAAGGCATTTTTCCTAGTCCGGTCACTTTGATAGGCAAACCTCCTGACCCTGTGTGGCTTCCCAACATTCTTTCTTCCACCATCCATCCATCCATCCATCCATCCATCCATCCATCCATCCATCCATCCATCCATCCATCCAGTCCCAAAAGGGATGAATGGGTGTGATGGAGTTATGTGACGTCAGGGACCTTTCCATTAGGCAGGCAACAGATAGGAAGCCATGCATAATTTAGATGGATTTACTGTGGAGCCTTTCCTCATTAGCAGTTGGCGGGGAAACACAGAGAATAGACTGGGCCTTGGAGAGCAATGCAATTGCTCTGGTAACTAGGACCTCCGGTGACAGAATACACAGAAACACAGCTTTGTTAGCTGGAGGATGACTGGGAGATGATGGTTTGTTAAACTTTCATGAGTATATAAGTTTGTGCTAATGTTTCTGAGATACAGTAATACATTAACATAGGTCAGTAAAGTCTTTGAAATTGTTGCACGTTGAGTTTGTATTTTTGTTCTGTGTATTTCCTTTGATACTCAAATACAGGTCTCAGAAAAACAAATACTATTTGAAGGTATTTGAATAATTTCAAGTTATTTGAAAACAAAACACATGTTTATTTGATGGCTGACAAATATTTGACGAAGAACCAAAACCTAGCTCAGTTAATTTAATTAGTCAAAATATATTATCATTAGCATATGGTTTCAAGGGCTTTCAGATATTAATCTTAACAGCCTAGAATGAAATACATAATAATTTTTAAAAAATATATAGAAATATTAACATTTATCAATTGAAATAATGGAAAGTAATACAAATATAAACCAAACAGATGTTGTTTTATAGTTGACCATTTATTTACATATTGCATTACGTTACTCTTTACATCATTTGTCTATGATTCTTTAACGGTCATTTTAGATCTGGGTTAATCATTTAAGATGGCGATTGCATTTGATGAACATCAGGGTCTTGTTTTGTCCTGTTGAGCAACGATCAGGCCTGAAGTTTCTTCCAGCGATGCTGAAACAAATTATTTCCTAATTCCTCCATTAATGTGTATCTGTCCAATGCCATCAGTTATGTAGGTTCAGGTACATCCCTCATTCTCAAATGGATTGAAAAGAAAAGCACAGCATGAAACCAGGGATTTATATCACACTTATATTTTAATTTAGCATTGAGGCATTACAGGGCCTTCGGAAAGTGTTCAGACCCCTTGACTTTTTGTTGTTATGTTGTTATGTTACAGCCTTATTCTAAAATGGATAAAATAAAACATGTTGCTCAGCAATCTACACAATCTACCCCATAATGACATCACAATACCCCATAATGACATCACAATACCCTATAATGACAAAGCGAAAATTGGTTTTTAGAAATCTTAGCAAATTTAATAAAAAAACAAAAAAAACATAAATATAAGTATTCAGACCCTTTGCTATGAGACACGTAATTGAGCTCAGGTGCATCCTGTTTCCATTGATCATCCATGAGATGTTTCCACAACTTGATTGGAGTCCAAATTCAATTGACTGGACATGATTTGGAAAGGAACACAATTGTCTATATAAGGTCCCACAGTTAACAGTGCATCTGAGCAAAAACCAAGCCATGATCTGGGGAAGGATACTAAAACATTTCTGCAGCATTGAAGGTCCCCAAGATCAGTGGCCTACATCATGCTTAAATGGAAGAAGTTTGGAACCACCAAAACTGTTCCTAGAGCTGGACGCCCAAGAGGGGAGATGACCGAGAACCCAATGGTCACTCTGACAGAGCTCTAGAGTTCCTCTGTTGAGATGGGAGAATCTTCAATAAGGGTAACCATCTCGGCAGCACTCCACCAATCAGGCCTTTATGGTAGAGTGGCCAAACGGAAGCCACTCCTCAGTAAAATGCACATGACAGCCCGCTTGGTGTTTGCCAAAAGGCATCTAAAGAATCTCAGACCATGAGAAACAAGATTCTCTGGTCTGATTAAATTTTGGCCTGAATGCCAAGCGTCACGTCTGGAGGAAACGTTGCACCATCCCTATTGTGAAGCATGGTGGTGGCAGAATCATGCTGTGGGGGATGTTTTTCAGCGGCAGCGACTGGGAGACTAGTCAGGATCGATGCAAAGATGAACGGAGCAAAGTACAGAGAGATCCTTGAAGAAAATCTGCTCCAGGGCGCTCAAGACCTCAGACTAGGGCGAAGGTTCACCTTCCAACAGGACAACGGCTCTAAGCACACAGCCAAGGCAACGCAGGAGTGGCTTTGGGACAAGTGTCTGAATGTCCTTGAGTGGCCCAGCCAGATTCCTGACTTACATTTACATTTACATTTAAGTCATTTAGCAGACGCTCTTATCCAGAGCGACTTACAAATTGGTGCATTCACCTTATGACATCCAGTGGAACAACCACTTTACAATAGTGCATCTAAATATTTTAAGGGGGGGGGTGAGAAGGATTACTTTATCCTATCCTAGGTATTCCTTAAAGAGGTGGGGTTTCAGGTGTCTCCGGAAGGTGGTGATTGACTCCGCTGTCCTGGCGTCGTGAGGGAGTTTGTTCCACCATTGGGGAGCCAGAGCAGCGAACAGTTTTGACTGAGCTGAGCGGGAACTGTACTTCCTCAGTGGTAGGGAGGCGAGCAGGCCAGAGGTGGATGAACGCAGTGCCCTTATTTGGGTGTAGGGCCTGATCAGAGCCTGGAGGTACTGAGGTGCCGTTCCCCTCACAGCTCCGTAGGCAAGCACCATGGTCTTGTAGCGGATGCGAGCTTCAACTGGAAGCCAGTGGAGAGAGCGGAGGAGCGGGGTGACGTGAGAGAACTTGGGAAGGTTGAACACTAGACGGGCTGCGGCGTTCTGGATGAGTTGTAGGGGTTTAATGGCACAGGCAGGGAGCCCAGCCAACAGCGAGTTGCAGTAATCCAGACGGGAGATGACAAGTGCCTGGATTAGGACCTGCGCCGCTTCCTGTGTGAGGCAGGGTCGTACTCTGCGGATGTTGTAGAGCATGAACCTACAGGAACGGGCCACCGCCTTGATGTTAGTTGAGAACGACAGTTTGTTGTCCAGGATCACGCCAAGGTTCTTAGCGCTCTGGGAGGAGGACACAATGGAGTTGTCAACCGTGATGGCGAGATCATGGAACGGGCAGTCCTTCCCGGGAGGAAGAGCAGCTCCGTCTTGCCGAAGTTCAGCTTGAGGTGGTGATCCGTCATCCACACTGATATGTCTGCCAGACATGCAGAGATGCGATTCGCCACCTGGTCATCAGAAGGGGGAAAGGAGAAGATTAATTGTGTGTCGTCTGCATAGCAATGATAGGAGAGACCATGTGAGGTTATGACAGAGCCAGACTTGAACTTGATCAAACATCTCAAATCAAATCAAACTTTATTTGTCACATGCGCCGAATACAACAAGTGTAGACCTTACAATCCCTGAACCAACAGTGCAGCTCAAGAAGAGTTAAGAAAATATTTACCAAATAAACTAAAGTAAAAAATAATAAAAACGAACACAATAAAATAACAATAATGAGGCTAAATACAGGGGTATCGGTACCGAGTCAGTGTGCGGGGGTACAGGTTAGCTGAGGTAATTTGTACATGTAGGCAGGGGTGAAGTGACTATGCATAGATAATAGACGTCAAATAGCAGCAGTGTACAAACAAAACAAATGGAGGGGGGGGTCAATGTAAATAGTTCGGATGGCCATTTGATTAATTGCTCAGCAGTCTTATGGCTTAGGGGTAGAAGCTGTTAAGGAGCCTTTTGGTCCTAGACCTGGCACACCGGTACCACCTGCCGTGCAGTAGCAGAGAAAACAGTCTATGACTTGGGAGACTGGAGTCTGACAATTTTCTGTGCTTTCCTCTGACACAGCCTATTATATAGGTCCTGGATGGCAGGAAGCTTGGCCCCAGTGATGTACTGTGCCGTACGCACTAGACTCTGTAGTGCCTTATGGTCAGATGCCGAGCAATTGCCATACCAGACGGTGATGCAACCGGTCAGGATGCTCTCAATGGTGCAGCTGTTCAACTTTTTAAGGATCTGGGAATCCATGCCAAATCTTTTCAGTCTCCTGAGGGGGAAAATGTTTTGTTGTGACCTCTTCACGACCGTCTTGGTGTGTTTGGAACATTTAGTTGGTTGGTGATGTGGACACCAAGGAACTTGAAGCTCTTGACCCGCTCCATTAAGCCTGTTCGGCCCACCTTTTCCTGTAGTCCACGTTTCAGCTCCTTAGTCTTGCTCACATCGAGGGTGAGGTTGTTATCCTGACACCACACTGCCAGTTCTCTGACCTCCTCCCTATAGTCTCATTGTTGTTGGTGATCAGGCCTACCACTGTTGTGTCGTCAGCAAACTTAATGATGGCGTTGGAGTCGTGTTTGGCAACGCTGTCGTGGGTGAACAGGGAGTACAGGAGGGGACTAAGTACACACCCCAGATGGGCCCCAGTGTTGAGGATCAGCATGGCAGACGTGTTGTTCCCTACCCTTACCCCCTGGGGCGGACCGTCAGGAAGTTGTCGTGGAAATTTCCTCTATTTACCAAATCATGGGAGCAAACCACACACACGTCAGAGTTAGTTATAAAAGTCCATCTTTAATTATATGAGCTCTATCACAATCCTGTGACTCTCAGATAAATTCAGTATCTCTCAGTAAATTCTCCGACAGCCCCTTACAATGCAACTGAGTTCCTTTAATAGCAAAGACACACATAGTCAGACAGCATAGACATAATTCATCGTTCAGCTTTGTCTCCTTTCCCAAACCCCAAACCCCAGAACCATAAACCAAATCCTCCATATCAACAGGCATATATCAAATTGTTAATTTAGATACAACCAACTCAAAATACAACCTCCTGGACAAACTCACGGAGAGGAGAATGAGGCTATAGGTTAAGATAGAAACAACATTAGAGGGAGCATAGAATGATTCCAGACACTGCAACCCTCCTTTCCCCATAATGGGAAAGGTAGGGAGTAAAAGATATGTTTACACATGATGACACTTTGACCTCTCCCCTTTCTGTGGCCTATGCAACTTAGTTTTGTAGTAGTAACTTACACACATTTGATGAATATTAAACATCTTACAAATGTTACCAACAAATTCTGATCCTTCCACGACAAAGTCCAGGATCCAGTTTCAGAGGGAGGTGTTTACTCCCAGGGTCCTAAGCTTAGTGATGAGCTTTGTGGGCACTATGGTGTTGAACACTGAGCTGTAGTCAGTGAATAGCATTCTCACATAGGTGTTCCCTTTGTCCAGGTGGGAAAGGGCAGTGTGGAGTGCGATTGAGATTGCATCATCTGTGGATCTGTTGGGGCGGTATGCGAATGGACGTGGGTCCAGGGTATCCGGGAGGATGCCGTTGATATGAGCCATGACCAGTGTTTCAAATCACTCACCGAAGTGAGTGCTACTGGGCAATAATCATTTAGGCAGGTTACCTTCGCTACCTTGGGCACAGGGACTATCGTGGTCTGCTTGAAACATGTACAGTTGAAGTCGGAAGTCTACATACACCTTAAACAAATACGTTTAAACTCTGTTTTCACAATTCCTGACATGTAATCTAAGTAAAAAGTCTGTTTTAGGTCAGTTAGGATCACCACTTTATTTTAAGAATGTGAAATGTCAGAATAATAGTAGAGAAAATGTTTTATTTCAGCTTTTATTTCTTTCATCACATTCCCAGTGGGTCAGAAGTTTACATAGACTAAATTAGTATTTGGTAGCATTGCCTTTAAATTGTTTAACTTGGGTCAAATGTTTCGGGTAGCCTTCCACAAGCTTCCCACTATAAGTTGGGTGAATTTTGGCCTATTTCTCCTGACAGAGCTGGTGTAACTGAGTCAGGTTTGTAGGCCTTCCTGCTCGCACACGCTTTTTCAGTTCTGCCCACAAATTTCTTATAGGATTGAGGTCAGGGCTTTGTGATGGCCACTCCAATACCTTGACTTTTTTGTCCTTAAGCCATTTTGCCACATCTTTGAAGTATGTTTGGGGTCATTGTCCATTTGGAAGACCCATTTGTGACAAAGCTTTAACTTCCTGACTAATGTCTTGAGATGTTGCTTCAATACACCTCCATAATTTTTCTCCCTCATGATGCCATCTATTTTGTGAAGTGCACCAGTCCCTCCTGCAGCAAAGCACCCCCACATCATGATGCTGCCACCCCCGTGCTTCATGGTTGGGATGGTGTTCTTCGGCTTGCAAGCCTCCCCTTTATTCTCCAAACATAACAATGGTCATTATGGCCAAACAGTTCTACTTTTGTTTTATCAGAACAGAGGACATTTCTCCTAAAAGTACAATCTTTGACCCCATATGCAGTTACAAACTGTAGTCTGGCTTTTTTATGGCAGTTTTGGAGCAGTGGCTTCTTCCTTGCTGAGCGGCCTTTCAGGTTATGTCAATATAGGATTTGTTTTACTGTGGATATAGATATTTTTGTACCTGTTTCCTCCAGCATCTTCACCAGGTCCTTTGCTATTGTTCTGAGATTGGTATGCACTTTTCGCACCAAAGTGCGTTCATCTCTAGGAGACAGAACGCGTCTCCTTCCTGAGCGGTATGACGGCTGCGTGGTCCCATGGTGTTTATACTTGCGTACTATTGTTTGTACAGATGAACATGTACCTTCAGGCGTTTGGAAATTCCTCCCAAGAATGAACCGGACTTGTGGAGGTCTTGGCTAATTTCTTTTGATTTCCCCATGATGTCAAGCAAAGAGGCACTGAGTTTGAAGGTAGGCCTTGAAATACATCCACAGGTACACTTCCAATTGACTCAAATTACGTTGATTAGCCTATCAGAAGCTTCTAAAGCCATGACATCATTTTCTGGAATTTTCCAAGTTGTTTTAACCTTTCTGGCACAGGCGTTCCGCTAGCGACCCACCTCAACAACATCCGGTGAAATTGCAAAGCGCCAAATTCAAAATACAGAAATTGTCATAATAAACATTCATAAAAAAATACAAGTGTTATACATCGGCTTAAATATTAACTTCTTGTTAATCCAAACGCTTTGTCAGATTTCAAAAAGGCTTTACAGCGAAAGAAAACCATGTGATTATGTGAGGACAGCGCCCCGCTTACAAAAGCATACAAACATTTTACAACCAAGTAAAAGTCATCGGAGTTCTGTTGTCCGGAAGTTATTTTCGGTCATAAGAGACGGTAGCAGCAACATTATGTTCAAAATAAGTTTAAAAAAATGTTTTTATTAACAACGCAAAAAAAAGAACAAAATAACACAGTTAGTGTCATGTTTTGTCATATATTGTCATGTCTTGTCCCTGTGCTTTCTCTTCTATTAGTTTCCCCCTGCTGGTCTTATTAGGTTTCTTTCCCTCTCACTCTATCCCTCTCTCTCTCTATCGTTCCGTTCCTGCTCCCAGCTGTTCCTCATTCTCCTAACGACCTCGTTTACTCTTTCACACCTGTCCCCTATTTTGCCCTCTGATTAAGTCTCTATTTCTCTCTCTGTTTCTGCTTCTGTCCTTGTCGGATCCTTGTTTGCTGTTCGCTGTGTACTTGTTCCGTCCTGTCGTGTTTTTGCCTTCATCAGATGCTGCGTGTGAGCAGGTGTCTCTGTCAGCTACGGCCTGCGCCTACCCGAAGGGACCTGCAGTCTGTGGCCGCTAATCCTGTTATTCCCCTCTACAAACTAGAGGATTTCTGTTATCCCCGTTTGGACATTTCCTGTTAAGGATTCAGGATTTTTTATTTTTCTGTTTGGACTTGAATAAACTCTGTTTTTGTTAAGTCGCTTTTGGGTCCTCACTCACCTGCATAACAGTTAGTTAGGAGTATATAAAACATCAGCCATCTTATTTGTTTCTCTTATATGTTGCTCTGGAGAGACTTGAAAATAGCTGTGCAGCAACACTCCCCATCCACCTGACAGAGTTTGAGAGGATCTGCGTCATACCCGAGAATTCTCAAGGCTGTAGCCGCTTACAAAAAGTGATTCAACAAAGTTCTGAGTAAAGAGTCTGAATACTCATATAAATGTGGTTTTTCAGTCATTTAAAAAAATAAATGTGCATAAAATTCTAAAAACCTGTTTTTGCTTTGTCATTATGGGGCATTGTTTGTAGATTGATGAGTAGGAAAATGATTTAATCCATTTTAGATTAAGGCTGTAATGTAACAAAATCTGGAAAAAGTTAAGGGGTCGGAATACTTTCTAATTACACTGTATATATGCATCTACACAACAAATGGCCTGGGACATGGATTTAAGATTAATATGTGTGGAGTCCGTTGACCCATATAGACACTGGAAAAGTTCTAAATTAACACACTGCTTAGTGTAAAACCTTATTCAAATATTTCCCAGAGTGCATTTTGAGTAAATTGTAGAGGTACCACACATGAATGTATGGTTGTTGCATTCAACCATTTTCTTGAGAGGCACTCTGGGAAAAATGCAAAAACAAAAAACAGTACACTAAGTGTTAATTCAACACTGTTCAGTGTTTATATGGGTCCACACTTTTAGTGTTAATTCAACACTGTTCAGTGTTTATATGGGTCCACACTTTTAGTGTTAATTCAACACTGTTCAGTGTTTATATGGGTCCACACTTTTAGTGTTAATTCAACACTGTTCAGTGTTTATATGGGTCCACACTTTTAGTGTTAATTAAACACTGGGGAATTTGCTGACAAGGTTCTTTCATTTATCTCTCTCCTCGCTTGTCTTCCTCCTTCTATCTATCTTGATTTGAGCTATTGCTAGTGAAGTGCAACATTGTATCAAATCAATCAACTGGGTCAGACCCAATAATTATACATATGTAGGTCCATCTCGAAGCTGAGACATGCCAATATTTTTTTGCCACACATCCCTGCCCTTCTTCTTGTCTCAACATGTCAATCAAGACACATTATCTTCACACATATTTTAGACGCATTGATTTTAACTGACAGCCGCATCTCAATAATCAGCTTGGCCTATTGCCACGCGGTCTTCCCCACTAGGCAGAGGCCATCACGCTTGTGAAATGTGGTGCCTGAAATTGTGTCACTTCTCTTTTGTTCAGTGTCAAGCAGAGTCAGGGTATATACAGTAGTTTGGGCTGCCTGGCTCCTTGCGAAATGTGTGAAGACCATTTCTTCCTCACAAAGACCGCAATTAATTTGCCAGAATTTTACATAATTATGACATAACATTGAAGGTTGTGCAATGTAACAGCAATATTTAGACTTACGGTTGCCACCCGTTCGATAAAATATGGAACGTTTATCCTTTCGCTGAAAGAAAGAATACACGTTTTGTTTTCTCAAATGATAGTTTCCGGATTTGACCATATTAATGACCTAAGGCTCGTATTTCTGTGTTTGTTATATTATAATTAAGTCTATGATTTGATATTTGATAGAGCAGACTGAGCGGTGGTAGGCAAGCAGCAGGCAAGCATTCATTCAAACAGCACTTAACTGCATTTTGCCAGCAGCTCTTAACAATGCTTGAGGCACAGCATTGTTTATGACTTCAAGCCTATCAACTCCTGAGATTAGTTTAGCAATACTTAAGTGCCAATAAGAACATCCACAGCTATTTTTAAAGAAGTTCATGCATCTCTGTGGATAACTCTCTGGTGAAGTATTTTGACTGACTGTATTTATTTATGTATAGACACTGAGGACACTGACAACACATTCAGCAGCTACTGTACAGAAGCTCTTTAGGATGGATTGGTTTGGAGTTTCAAGCTCACTGCTAATGTCAAGCAGACGCTCAAGCTTGCCTTTGTACTTACTTGCACATTTTTAGTAGGCTGACATTGTCCTCCAAGAGAGGCGGAATACATTCAGTAGATCCAGTTTGTTCTTTATGCATAAAAATTCAGCCTGGTTTCATAGACTAGACGTAACATAGTATATGTAAACCCAGGACACTTAAAATATTATGTTATGTTACGTTTGGTTTGGTTACAAAAGACAGATGGTTATGTAATGGAAAAATGAAAGTAGGGTTGGTGGGTAAATGAAGTGATGGATGGATGGATGGATGGACGGACAGACAGACAGGCAGGCAGGTGTATTATGTGAATGTCTATCAACCCAAAGGTTGCATGTTCAAATCTCATCATGGACAACATTAGCATTTTAGCAACTTTTCAGCTACTTACTACTTTTCAGCTACTTACTACTTTTCAGCTACTTACAACATTTCAGCTACTTTGCCACATACATCTTCCCCTAACCCTTCAACCTAATTCCTAAACTTAACCCCTAACTCTAACATTGCCAGCTAGTTCAAATTAGCCACCTTGCCACCTAGCTAGAATTCATTACATATTGTACATGTGTTCAATTACGTAATCAGGGATGTGATGGTGACCAGGTGAGTCTGATGACGCGCAGGTGCACGTAACGATGGTGACAGGTGTGCGCCATAACGAGCAGCCTGATGACCTAGAGAACGGAGAGGGAGCACAATTGACACCTGGGTACTTTACAGCTCGTTTCTAGCATAAATCATCACGGACCAAAGCAGTGATACAGGTCATTTATAAAATCAGATCCGTTTTATGTTCTTGAATATCTTAAGCTAACAAGCCTGTGCTTTTAGCTATTTTCTTTAATGAAAGGTAGGCCTATGGCATACCCTCTCAATTTGAGTCTTGGTTTTAACTTAACAGCCCTTCCCTGACAGGGAGGTAGGCTATTGAAAGCGTGCAAGGTGGGTGGAGGAAATGACCATCAAATCTATGGATATAGCAGCCTATTGCCTAATTTCATCTGTCAGACAGGAAGTAAACCAATGTAAGTTACTTGAATTTGCCTTACTCGGCAGGGTAGGCTAGTGGTTAGAGTGTTGGACTAGTAAACGGAAGGGTGCAAGTTCAAACCCCCGAGCTGACAAGGTACAAATCTGTTGTTCTTCCCCTGAACAGGCAGTTAACCCACTGTTCCTAGGCTGTCATTGAAAATAAAAATTTGTTCTTAACTGACTTGCCTAATTAAATAAAGGTTAAAAACATTTATAAAATAAAATTCAGGTCAAAACCTCTTGATCAATACATAATGGGTAAGACATATATTATTTTTAGTAAAACAAACTATAGTAGTAGTAGTAAGATATATAAGTTGACCTCATCTTCGCTCTCTTTCTCAAATGGACCAGAACATACACTACTTGACCTGAAGTATGTGGAGACCTGCTCGTTGAGCATCTCATTCCAAAATGATGGGCATTAATATGGAGTTGGTCCCCTCTTTGCTGCTCTAACAACCTCCACTCTTCTGGGAAGGTTTTCCACTAGATATTGGAACATTACTGCGGGGACTTGCTTCCCTTCAGTCACAAGAGCATTAGTGAGGTTGGGCACTGACGTTGGGTGATTAGGCCTGGCTCGCAGTCAGCGTTACAATTCATCCCAAAGGTGTTCGATGGAATTGAGGGCAGGGCTCTGTGCAGGCCAGTTAAATTCTTCCACACCGATCTCGACAAACACATTTCTCTATGGACCTTGCTTTTTGCATAGTGGCATTGTGATGCTGAAACAGGAAAGGGGCCTTCCTCAAACTGTTGCCACGAATTTGGAAGCAAAGAATCATCTAGAATGTCATTGTATGCAGTTGCGTTAAGAGTTCCTTTCACTGGAACTAAGGGGTCTAGCCCGAACCATGAAAAACAGTCTCAGACCATGATTCTTCCTCCACCAAACTTTACAGTTTGCCTTATGCATTGGGGCAGGTAGCGTACCCCTGGCATCCACCAAACCCAGATTTGTCCGTCAGACTGCCTGATGGTGAAGCGTGATTTATCACTCCAGAGAATGCATTTCCACTGCTCCAGAGTCTAATGGCGGCGAGCTTTACACCCCTCCAGCCAATGCTTGGCATTGCATGTGGTGATCTTAGGCTTGTGTGCGGCTGCTTGGCCATGGAAACCCATTTCATGAAGCTCTCGAGGAACAGTTCTTGTGCTGATGTTGCTTCCAGAAGCAGTTTGGAAAAACGGTCCTGTTCTGTGAGCCACTTCGCGGCTCTTGTTTCCACTTCACAATTACAGCACTTAGAGTTTCTAGCAGGGCAGAAATGATACGAACTGACTTGCTGGAAAGGTGGCATCCTACGACCGGTGCCACTTTGAAAGTCACTGAGCTCTTCAGTAAAAGCCATTCTACTCTCAATGTTCGTCGGTGGAGATTGAATGCCTGTCTGCTTGATTTTATCCACCTGTCACCTGTTTATCCACCTCTCTTTCTGACCTGCCACTGTAGCCCTACGCAGCCATTGGTTAATTAAGCAAAACGTTTTTGATCACCAAGAGCAGAGTAGGCTGGGGCTCAGGGTTAGAATATCCAACGCAGTGTGTAATGCAGGTGTTATTTACACCATCCCAGCAGCTATTTTAGAAATATAACTTTGCTTTGTGCTATGGATCATTTGATTGAGACCACACTAAATAGTCTAAAGGCACAATTGATATTGCACGCTCGGTGTAGAATCAGTGATGAGGGGCGGCATTAGGGACACATCGATACATAGCCTAACAAGCATCTAATTCTAAAACATTGAGAAATATTGACATTTCATCACTTAGAAATGACATGACCTTCCCCTGTACTAGATTTAAATAAATAAATAAATGACCCTCCCACATTTTCCTGCAGGTAACCATTCTGTAAATTTCGCTCTAGGGGGTGGTAGGTACGGGACCAAAACAGCTGTGAAGTTTAGCCTCTCGCTTCAATGCTCGTAGTTGTTGCGGGAATTGATCCTCTATGCTGTTAACTTTGTGCACCTACAGTAAATCATATCGCTGAGTCTACCTTTAAGGTTAGGATTGATGATAGAGTAATCTGATCCTAGATCTGTTATATACCTCGAACCAAGTCCTAGCTGACTAAGATAAATGAGAAAAGTGCTTTTGTATTATATTTCACCAACAGAAAGGGATGGTGCAGTAGATTTGGCAGTCCTCTGTTGGCAGATAAATTGTCTTTTGATTGAGATGCCCATTACTTTACATATTGTGCATGAAATCTCTTTGAAGAGGGAGGCGGAGAAGCATGGAAGTGTGGCCAAATTGTATATTTGCTGTTACAATGTGTTATATGACCGTCTGGTTCCTCTAGTTCAAGCTTTCAGGTATCATTGCACCTCCAGGAATCTACTGTATAAATCAATTCATTTGGCAAATAGAACTCTTGGGAACCTAAACGGTTCTGAAAATGTCCCTCAAGCAAACGCAAGTTGATTTGATTTCTCTCACCCGAACAAACAGTGAATAAAAATACAGTGCTTTAATTAACTGAGAAATGTCACTGATTAAAGTTGCCCAGAGACACAAATATAGAATCAGGATACATAATCTTAACAAAACTGGTGTTTTTAAATTCGTCTCAATTCAACTTCATCCTTTAAAGCTGCAATATCTAACTTTTTGGGTAACCCGATCAAATTCACATAGAAATTAGTAATAGATCTATCATTGTCAATGAAAGCAAGTCTAAGAAGGGGTAGATCTGTTTTTTTTTTGGTGCTATTTCTATGCTTCCTGTTCTTAAGTTTTGTTTTGCATCTTTTCCTTCTGGTTTTGTACACCGGCTTCAAAGAGCTGAAAATACTATATTTTTGGTAAAGGAAAATATATTTCACGTTTTAGATAATACAATGAATCTCTACATAGATTTTTTTTTTGTCGCATAAACTGAAGTAAAACAAACGATTAGAATTTTAGCAACCAGGAAATGGCAGAGGGATTTCTGCATATTGCACCTTTTTAAAGCAATCAGTCTGATTAGCAACAAAAAGCCATTACTGTGATTTGATTTTCCAAAGCCCAAAATACAAGTGTAAAAGAACCCAGTAGCTTCCTCCATCCATCTTATAGACAGAGGAGTAAAGCTAGTCTCAGTACTGTCTTCACAGGTCTGTGTTTAATATGAACTAGTCTGCAGTAATCAGCTAATGGAGAAGTTGGGTGGTCAGAAACCCCAAGGCCTGTGTGTATGTGTTTGTTTGTGCGCGCATGTGTGTGCGCATGTGTGTGTGTGTGTGTGTGTGTGTGTGTGTGTGTGTGTGTGTGTGTGTGTGTGTGTGTGTGTGTGTGTGTGTGTGTGTGTGTGTGTGTGTGTGTGTGTGTGTGTGTGTGTGTGTGTGGGTGTGTGTGTGTGTGTGTGGGTGCATGCGTGTGACCACGTCTCTTTAAAGGGCTGCGTTACAGTCACCATCAGTCTTAGAATTGGGAGTGACAGAGGAGATTAACTGGGGGTACGCCTGTGACTCATTGTGGGTGAAATGTGAGGAGAGAGAGAGAGAGAGAGAGAGAGAGAGAGAGAGAGAGAGAGAGAGAGAGAGAGAGAGAGAGAGAGAGAGAGAGAGAGAGAGAGAGAGAGAGAGAGAGAGAGCAAGAGAGTAAAACATTTTTTAAAAATAATTTACAAATAAAAAATAAAAAATAAAAACATTGAGAATGGGGGAGGATGACTCTTTTTGTGTTTTCTAATTAGTGGTGTTAGAAGCAGTGCCTGGATTGCAGTCCATCTTGTCTGTGACGGCACTCATGAACGATGGCAAGTGTCCATTATATGTCCATCTATAATCAACCCCTAGCCTGCTAACACCTCTAGCCCTTAGACTCTAGCCCAGGGGTGGGCAATTTTTTTGTCTCAGAGAGCCACATCGGGAATTTCAAAGTCAACGGAGGGATGCATTTTTTGGGGGATCAATTGTTTGTTAAAATCAATTTGTGGGTGCATTCCGAGTAGCACAGCGGCACCGCAATGCTTGAGGAGACACTACAGACCCGGGTTTGATGCCAGGCTGTGTGACAGCTGGCCATGACTGGGAGACCCATGACCTATGAGGCGGCACACAGTGTTGTTTGGGTTAGGAGAGGGTTTGGCCATGTCCCATCGCGCTCTAGTGACTCCTGTGGCAGGCCGGGCGCCTGCACACTGACATGGTCGGCAGGGGTACGGTGTTTCCTCTGACACATTGGTGCTGCTGGCTTCCGGTTAAGCGAGCATTGTGTCAAGAAGTAGTGCAGCTTGGCTGGGTTGTGTTTCGGAGGACGCACGGCTATGGACCTTTGCCTCGTCCGAGTCCGAACGAGAGTTGTGCTGATGGGACAAGACTGTACCAACTGGATACCATGAAATAAGGGAGACAAAATGGTCAGATTGAAGTGCCTGGCGGTCCACACTTTACCCCACCTTGCTCTAGCCTCTAGTCTCTAATATATACTACGTCATACCACGGGAGGTTGGTGGCACTTTAACTGGGGAGGACGGGTTTGTGGTAATGGCTGGAGTGGAATAGGTGGAATGGTATAAAATGCATCAAACAAATGGTTTCTATCCCATTCGCTCCGTTCCAGACATTACTATGCATCATACTGAGATGTTCATAAACTCAAACGACACAAATGTCTCCACGATCTTTTTACTTTGTAGATAACTCCCCATGTCATCACATCACTGTCATGGTCTGTCACTTCAGAGGAAAAGGAATGAACATCCTCTACGAGAGGTGAGTTCACCTGCTGCTGTTCTCCTCCACTTTTGTTCTGATGCACCATGGGTAACCATCAGGCTCAGGTCATTTTCCATGTCGTACTGAGAATCTGCAATTGCGTAAAAAAAACACCTTCTTTCCTGCTGCGTCATTTCTTAATGGAGAAAAACAGATCAGAGCTCAGAGACGCTGCCTTCTAGTTCGTGTAACGTCAAAAGGTAAAGCCTCGTCAGTCCAAATACAGCAACAACAACCGGCGTGATTTTGGATATCACTTTACTTGACACGGTCATAACCACGTCAAAATATGTCATAACGGCTGACATAACTTGTCATAACCACGTCACAATATGTCATAACGGTTGACATAACTTGTCATAACATGTCATAACGGCTGACATAACTTGTCATAACCACGTCACAATATGTCATAACGGCTGACATAACTTGTCATAACCACGTCACAATATGTCATAACGGTTGACATAACTTGTCATAACCACGTCACAATATGTCATAACGGCTGACATAACTTGTCATAACCACGTCACAATATGTCATAACGGCTGACATAACTTGTCATAACCACGTCACAATATGTCATAACGGCTGACATAACTTGTCATAACATGTCATAACGGCTGACATAACTTGTCATAACCACGTCACAATATGTCATAACGGCTGACATAACTTGTCATAACCACGTCACAATATGTCATAACGGTTGAAATAACTTGTCATAACCACGTCACAATATGTCATAACGGCTGACATAACTTGTCATAACCACGTCACAATATGTCATAACGGCTGACATAACTTGTCATAACCACGTCACAATATGTCATAACGGCTGACATAACTTGTCATAACATGTCATAACGGCTGATATAACTTGTCATAACCACGTCACAATATGTCATAACGGCTGACATAACTTGTCATAACCACGTCACAATATGTCATAACGGTTGACATAACTTGTCATAACCACGTCACAATATGTCATAACGGCTGACATAACTTGTCATAACCACGTCACAATATGTCATAACGGCTGACATAACTTGTCATAACCACGTCACAATATGTCATAACGGCTGACATAACTTGTCATAACCACGTCACAATATGTCATAACTGATGACATAACTTGTCATAACCACGTCACAATATGTCATAACGGTTGACATAACTTGTCATAACCACGTCACAATATGTCATAACGGCTGACATAACTTGTCATAACCACGTCACAATATGTCATAATGGTTGACATAACATGTCACAATATGTCATAACGGCTGACATAACTTGTCATAACCACGTCACAATATGTCATAATGGTTGACATAACTTGTCACAATATGTCATAACGGCTGACATAACTTGTCATAACCACGTCACAATATGTCATAACACTGTCGTGACCCATAGATTCATACCTGTTGTGACGTACAGTATGTTGCATTATTTTATAGCTGTTTATGACACCTACATAAGAGTTTCAAAAGCCACATTTATTCAAATTATTTTCTCACCTGCCAAGAAGTTTCCTTTCACTTGAAAGTTTGTTTATTAAATCCTTTGTTGTTGTAATGAATTATTATTATTTACAGTCATGTTTTTTTCATCACATTTTAAGTACACTTTATGACGCTGTGAAGAAGCATTATGACCATCATAATCATATAAGCCAGATAGGCCTATCAGTCATCAGTCAAAAAGAGGGTGCCTGCTCCTGAAATCTGCTCCATTCTTTCCAATCCTCAGCAACAGAGTATATGATGGTCATTTGGAGGTTGGATTGTTGACAGATATTTGACATTTGTATCTATAAGTATAATTGAGAAATAATTGATCAAAGGCCTCCCTTAAGACTCCACAGTGTTTCATCTGTAGGCGGTAAAAAGCAAACATTAGTTTCCTATGAAACTTTACTGATTACTCTGTAGTATTTTGTTTTCAGCATCTTTTTTAATTTTCTAAATTTATGAATATTGAAAAATTATAAACATGAATATTGAAAATATACACATTTTGATTTGGGAAATTTTCAATATTGCTGAACATAATATATTATACGGTCATATCAAAGTTTCAGAGTGGGATCTGATTCCTTCAGAGTTAGGATCCAATTAGTATGCATTACCAACAGAGTGAATGTGAAAACGGATTCAAAATGGTTGCCCTCTACTGGTGATTTGCAGGATGCGCAAGGATACAAGTACAAGGAGGGCTGTGATTGGTCACATTGCCTACTGTGCCTACTCTTTATAAAATGTTCCATAACTTTGAAACTAGCAGAGATTCCACTCTGGAAGTTTAATATGCCCGTAGAGTATATTATGTCTATCATGTAATAATTCATTGAGATACAAATCACTGATGGACTGATGCCTCTTATCATTTCGCTATTCTATCCATCATCCCAAACTCTGAGATTGCACTTCTTCTTGTTGATCCCGTATTGAAAAGCGCTGAAGAAGATGCCTGTAGGCTTAGGGAGAGAGGTATAACTAGCAATACATACCAATGACATTGATCCTCGCGAGGGCCGGGAAAAGATGCCGGCCCAGTTGAATGCTCATTTTCCTCCACTAGACTGAGATGGTCCAACATCAAGGTGTTTCACTTTTGATGAGCCCGATGCTATTCTAGATGAGTGGGCCGTGTCTGTGTCCTTCAGCACAGAAACAGTGTAGTCGCTAGAGACAAAAGCGAAAGGAGAAAGACCTTCAGTGTGTAGAGGAAAGGCGATCCTAAGGCTCCTCTCCTGCTGCGAATATTGTCCTTCAAGTACCCTCTGGGCTGAAATCTCAACACATGTGCACACGCACACGCACACGCACGCGCACGCGCACGCACACGCACACACACACACACACACACACACACACACACACACACACACACACACACACACACACACACACACACACACACACACACACACACACACACACACACACACACACACACACACACACACACACACACACACACACACACACACACACAGCCTCACTACATAGTGAGGGCTGAAAACAGAAACTCAACACATCATTGAATTGAATATCCCGTAAAGAGTTCATGTCAAGGCGTACATGCCTGTGCATCCATATAAATGTTCCATCATATTCTATCCTCAACCGGTGATGCAATAATCAGCAGATTTTTTTACCAATAGTAAGCTCCGTTTAGATGTCTTGAGAGTGTCATATTTACAAACCACAGGGTGTTGGGGTGATGAGTGCTACTTCCCCATCCGCCAGCATAACTGATCCAATTTCATGATTGACGTGTTAGAGAGAGAATTCTGGAGAGACGGAGAGAGATCTGGAGAGAAGGAGAGATATCTGGAGAGAGTGAGAGTCATGGAGAGAGTGAGAGAGATCTGGAGAGAGGGAGAAAGATCTGGAGAGTGAGAGAGATCTGGAGAGAAATGGAGAGACATGGAGTGAGTGAGAGACACAGAGAGAGTGAGAGAGATCTGGAGAGAGGGAGAGAGATCTGGAGAGAAAAAGGGAGAGAAAGATTGGGGGGGAAGGACAGGAAGAACGACCGCAGGACACATTCCACTGCCACCCTTAGCAGTGTTAGAGCGAGTTCTGACAGTTTTTCAGCAGGCCCAAGAACACAGTCAAACTCTTGCCAAGGCTCTCTGACTACTACTACCACTACTACCACTACTGTTTCTACTACTATTACTACCACCACCCTTCTTACTACTACTACAACTACTACTACCACAACCACTACTACTACTATCATTACAAATACTACTTCTAAAACTACTACCAATACAACCACTACTACTACTTCCACTACTACAACCACCACCACAATTAACATTACTATCACTACCACTAGTACTACAAATACTATTATCACTACAACCGCGGCTAATACTACGACTAGTACTACAACTACCACTACAACCGCTACCATTATTACTACTAATACTATTATCACTACAAACTCGGCTAATACTACTACTAGTACTACTGCTACCACTACTACCACCACTACAACTACCACAACTACTACTACTAACAGTACTACTACTAATACTATCACAACCACAACAACAACCACTACTTCTACCACTATCAGTACTACCACACAACTACTACCACTACTACCACCACCACTACCACCACTACTACCACCAAAACTACTACTACTACAACCACAAACACTACTACCACTACAACTACTACTACTATCATTACAAATACTACTATTACTACCAATACTACTACTACTACTACTACTACTACTACCACCGTGACAACAACCACCACAACTACAACCACTACCACTACTAATGCTATTATCATGACAACCACGACAACTACTACTGTTAACAGTACTACTACTACTACTACCACTACCACAACAACAACCACTACTTCTACCACTATCACTACTACAGCACATCTACTACGACTACCACTACTACCACTACCACAACAACAACCACTACTTCTACCACTATCACTACTACAGCACATCTACTACGACTACCACTACTACCACTACCACAACAACAACCACTACTTCTACCACTATCACTACTACAGCACATCTACTACGACTACCACTACAACCACTACCACAACAACAACCACTACTTCTACCACTATCACTACTACAGCACATCTACTACGACTACCACTACTACCACAACTACGACTACTACCAATACAACTACCAATACCACTACCAATACCACTACTAATACCACAATTACTAATAATAATACTACCACTACCACTACTTGTAACGGCTCTCTTCTATCTCCTCCTCTGACGAAGAGGTAGAACAAGGATCGGACCAGAATGCAGCGTGATGATGATTCATGATATATTTTAATGAAGGAAAACTATACATGCAGAAACTACAGAAATAATTAAATGAAATAATGAAAACCGAAAACAGCCCTATCTGGTGCAAACACAAAGACAGGAACAATCACCCACGAAACACTCACAGAATATGGCTGCCTAAATATGGTTCCCAATCAGAGACAACGATAATCACCTGACTCTGATTGAGAACCGTCTCAGGCAGCCATAGACTACGTAGACACCCCACAAAACCCCAAGACAAAAACACACCACAATAACCCATGTCACACCCTGGCCTGACCAAATAAAGAAAGAAAACACAAAATACTAAGACCAAGGCGTGACAGAACCCCCCCCCCCCCCCCCCCCCCTAAGGTGCGGACTCTCGGACGCACATCAAAACAATAGGGAGGGTCCGTGTGGGCGTCTGTCCATGGTGGCGGCTCCGGCTCCGGCGCGGGACCCCACTCTATAAATGTCTTAGTCCCCCTTCCTCGCGTCCTAGGATAGTCCACCCTCGCCGCCGACCATGGCCTAGTAGTCCTCACCCAGAACCCCACTGGACTGAGGGTCAGCTCGGGACTGAGGGTCAGCTCGGGACTGAGGGGCAGCTCGGGACTGAGGGGCAGCTCGGGACAGAGGGACAGCTCGGGACAGAGGGACAGCTCGGGACAGAGGGACAGCTCGGGACAGCTCGGGACAGAGGCAGCTCGGGACTGAGGGGCAGCTCGGCACTGGGGAGAAGCTCAGCACTGGCAGATTTGCAGATTTGGAAGATTTGGAAGAGTCTGGCTGACTGGCAGATCTGGAAGAGTCTGGCTGACTGGCGGATCTAGCTGCTCTGGCTGCTCCATGCAGACTGGCAGCTCTGGCTGCTCCATGCAGACTGGCAGCTCTGGCTGCTCCATGCAGACTGGCAGCTCTGGCTGCTCCATGCAGACTGGCAGCTCTGGCTGCTCCATGCAGACTGACAGCTCTGGCTGCTCCATGCAGACTGGCAGCTCTGGCTGCTCCATGCAGACTGGTAGCTCTGGCTGCTCCATGCAGACTGACAGCTCAGGCTGCTCTATGCAGACTGACAGGTCAGGCTGCTCCATGCAGGCTGGCAGCTCTGGCTGCGCTGAACAGGCGGGAAACTCCGGCAGCGCTGGAGAGGCGAGGCGCACTGTAGGCCTGATGCATGGTGCTGGCACTGGTGGAACTGGACCAAGAACACGCACAGGAAGCCTGGTGCGGGGAGCTGACACCGGAGGACTGGTGTGTCGAGGTGGCTCTGGATAGACCGGACCATGCAGGCGCACTGGAGCTCTTAAGCACCGAGCCTGCCCAACCTTCTGTAGCTCAGTTGGTAGAGCATGGCGCTTGTAACGCCAGGGTAGTGGGTTCGATTCCCGGGACCACCCATACGTAGAATGTATGCACACATGACTGTAAGTCGCTTTGGATAAAAGCGTCTGCTAAATGGCATTTCTTTCTTTCTTCTTCTTACCTGGCTCGATGCCCACTCTAGCCCGGCCAATACGAAGAGCTGGTATGTACCGCACCGGGCTATGCACCCGCACTGGAGACACCATGCGCACCATAGCATAACACGGTGCCTGCCCGGTCTCTCTAGCCCCCCGGTAAGCACAGGGAGTTTGCGCAGGTCTCCTACCTGGCATAGCCATACTCCCTGTGATCCCCCCAATAACGTTTTGGGGCTGACTCTCAGGCTTCCATCCGCGTCGCCGTGCTGCCTCCTCATACCAGCGCCTCTCCGCTTTCTTCGCCTCCAGTTCTTCCTTGGGGCGGCGATATTCTCCAGGCTGAGCCCAAGGTCCTTCACCGTCCAGTTCGTCCTCCCATGTCCAGTCCTTCTCTCGCTGCACCTTGGTGCGGCTACACTCCCCTGGTTTAGCCCAGGGTCCTCTCCCGTCGAGGATTTCCTCCCAAGTCCAGAAATTCTTGTCGCGCTGCTCCTGCTGCTGCTGTTGCCTGTTACCACGCCACTTGGTCCTGGTGTGGTGGGTGACTCTGTAACGGCTCTCTTCTATCTCCTCCCTCTGACGAAGACAGAAGGCGTGACCAAGACCAAGGCGTGACACTACTACTTCCACTACTACCACAACTATTACTACTACTACCACTACTACTACTACTACCACTAACACTACTACCACTACAACTCCTACCACCACTTCAAACACCACCACCACCAATACCACTGCCACCACCAATACCACTACCACCACCAATACAACCACCACCAATACCACCACCACCAATACCACTACCACCACCAATACCACTACCACCACCAATACCACCACCACCACCAATACCACTACCACCACCAATACCACCACCACCACCAATACCACTACCACCACCAATACCACTACCACCACCAATACCACCACCAATACCACTACCTCCACCAATACCACCACCACCACCAATACCACTACCACCACCAATACCACTACCAATACCACTACCACCACCAATACCACTACCAATACCACTACCACCACCAATACCACTACCACCACCAATACCACTACCACCACCAATACCACTACCACCACCAATACCACTACCACCACCAATACCACCACCACCACCAATACCACCACCAATACCAATACCACCACCACCACCAATACCACCACCACCACCAATACCACTACCACCACCAATACCACTACCACCACCAATACCACTACCACCACCCATACCACTACCACCACCAATACCACTACCACCACCAATACCACCACCACCACCAATACCACCACCACCACCAATACCACCACCAATACCAATACCACCACCACCACCAATACCACCACCACCACCAATACCACCACCACCACCACCAATACCACTACCACCACCAATACCACCACCACCACCAATACCACTACCACCAATACCACCACCACCACCAATACCACCACCACCACCAATACCACTACCACCACCACTACCACCACCAATACCACTACCACCACCAATACCACCACCACCACCAATACCACCACCACCACCAATACCACTACCACCACCAATACCACTACCACCACCAGAACGAATGCCACTTCTACTACCACTACTACTACTAACACTACTACTACCACTACTACTACCACTACGACCACTGCTACTACTACCACTACTAATTCTACTACCACAACTTCTACTACTACTACTACTTCTACCACTACTACCAATACTACTATTAATAGCACTACTACTAAACATACCACTTCTACCATTACCAGCACAACTACTACCACCACTGCTACTACTACCACTAGTACTACCACTACTACCACTACTACTACTAACACTACTACTACCACTACCACCACTGCTACTACTAACACTACTACTACTACTACTACTACTACTCCTACTACCTCCACCACCACTACCACTACCAAAACTACCACTAGTACTACTACTACTACTATCACCACCACCACTACCAAAACTACCACCACTACTAATACCATCACTACTACTACTTCCACAACCACCACCTCCACCACTACTACTACTATTACTATTATTATTACTACTACTACCACTACTACCACTACTACTACTACTACTAAAACTACTACCACCACCAATACTACTGCCACCACTACTACTACTACTACTACTACTACTAATACCACAACTAACCTCCTCCACCACTACTACTACTACTATTAATATTATTATTACTACTACTACCAACACTACCACTACTACTACTACTACTAAAACTACTACCGCCACCAATACTACTGCCACCACTACTACTACTACTACTACTACTACTACTACTTCCACAACCACCACCTCCACCACCACTACTACTACTATTACTATTATTATTACTACAACTACTACCACCACTACCACTACTACTACTACTAAAACTACTACCACCACCAATACTACTGCCACCACTACTACTACTACTACTATTACTATTATTATTACTACTACTACCACCACTACAACTACTACTACTACTACTACTACTATTACTATTATTATTACTACTACTACCACTACTATTACTATTATTATTACTACTACTACTACTACTACTACTACTACTACCACTACGACCACTGCTACTACTATTATTACTACTACTACCACTACTACTACTATTATTACTACTACTACTACTACTACTATTATTATTATTATTATTATTATTATTATTACTACTACCACCACTACCACTACTACTACCACTACTAAAACTACTACCACCACTAATACTACTGCCACCACTACTACTACTACTACTACTAATACCACCAACACCAACACCACCACCACTTCTACTACTATTACTACAACTACTACTACCACCACTGCCAGTAATACCACTACTACCAATACCGCTACTACTAACACTACTACTACTACTACTTACACCACTATCACTACTTCTACCACTACTACTATCACTACCACTACCACTACTACTTCTACTACCACTACTACTACTACTAACACACTACTACTACTACTACTTCTACCAGTACTACCAATACCACTGCTACTACTACTACTACTACTAACACTACTACCAATACAACAACTACTACTACCACTACTACTACACTACTACTACTACTACTACTACTACTACTACTACTTCTACCAGTACTACCAATACTACTACTACTACTACTACTATTACCAATACTACTACTACCACCACTACCACTACTACTACTACTACTACCACTACTACTACACTACTACCACTACTACTACTACTACTACTTCTACCAGTACTACCAATACCACTACTACTACTACTACTATTACCACTACTTCTACTTTACCACTACTACTAATACCAATACTACTACTACTACTACCATTGCTACTACAAGTACCACTACTACTACTACTACAACTACCACTACTACCACTACTATTACTACCACCACCACCACTACTACTACCGCCACTACCACCACTGCTATCTGAGCAGCTAACCGATCGCTGCAGCTGTACATAGTCTATCGGTAAATAGCCCACCCAATTTTACCTACCTCATCCCCATACTGTTTATATTTATTTACTTTTCTGCTCTTTTGCACACCAATATCTCTACCTTTACATGACCATCTGATCATTTATCACTCCAGTGTTAATCTGCAAAATTGTAATTATTCACCTACCTCCTCATGCCTTTTGCACACAATGTATATAGACTCTCTTTTTTTCTACTGTGTTATTGACTTGTTAATTGTTTACTCCATGTGTAACTCTGCGTTGTCTGTTCACACTGCTATGCTTTATCTTGGCCAGGTCGCAGTTGGAAATGAGAACTTGTTCTCAACTAGCCTACCTGGTTAAATAAAGGTGAAAAAAAATACTACTACCACCACCACCACCACCACCAATACTACTACTACTACTACTACCACTACTAATTATACTACCACTACTACTACTTCTACCACCACCACCACCACCAATACTACTACTACCA